>NW_024750620.1:0-10255 GCF_018991925.1 Homarus americanus
ACTGACACTATTGGTAGACTGACACTATTAGTAAGACTGACACTATTAGTAAGACTGACAATATTGGTAAACTGACACTATTAGTAAGACTGACGCTATTGGTAAGACTGACACTATTGGTAGACTGACAGTATTGGTAGACTGACACTATTGGTAGACTGACACTATTGGTAGACTGACACTATTGGTAGACTGATACTATTGGTAGACTAATACTATTTTAGACTGACACTATTGGTAGACTGACACTATTGGTAGACTGACACTATTGGTAGACTGACACTATTGGTAGACTGACACTATAGGCAGACTGACACTATTGGTAGACTGACACTATTAGTAAGACTAACTCTATTGGTAGACTGACACTATTAGTAAGACTAACTCTATTGGTAAGACTGACACTATTGGTAAGACCGACACTATTGGTAAGACCGACCCTATTAGTAAGACTGACACTATTAATAAGACTGACACTATTAGTAAGACCGACACTATTGGTAATACTGACACTATTAGTAAGACCGGCACTATTAGTAAGACCGGCACTATTAGTAAGACTGACACTGTGAGTAAGACTGACACTATTGGTAAGACTGACACTATTGGTAAGACTGACACTATTAGTAAGACCGACACTATTAGTAAGACTGACACTATTAGTAAGACTGACACTATTGGTAAGACTGACACTATTAGTAAGACCGACACTATTAGTAAGACTGACACTATTAGTATGACCGACACTATTGGTAAGACTGACACTATTAGTAAGACCGACACTATTGGTAAGACTGACACTATTGGTAAGACCGACACTATTGGTAAGACTGACACTATTAGTAAGTCTGACACTATTAGTAAGAGTGACACTATTAGTAAGAATGACAATATTGGTAGACTGACACTATTAGTAAGACCGACACTATTGGTAAGACTGACACTATTAGTAAGACTGACACTATAAGTAAGACAAACAGCCAAATTATACAACAGTCGAAAGTCTACCAGAGAAATGAGGCAGTAAAGACTTATTTACACGCTCGTAAACCTTAGAGTAAGAGGGACACACACACAGGCACCACCAAACACAGAAAGTGGTGACCAGCAAAGTCACTTTCATAGGTTAACTGGTGAAACAGACGAGCGACTCGACCCTCCAGTGATGGGAGGGATAGGGTGGGAGATGGTGGTGATTGGGTGGGGGATGGGATGAGGAATGGTGGTGATGGGGCTGGGGATGGTGGTGATGGGGCGGGGGATGGTGGTGATGGGGCGGGGGATGGTGGTAATGGGGAAATGTGGTTGTAGAGGGGGAGTAGTGAAGAGTGAAAGTGATCGTTAGAGACTATGGTAGTTGCGATGGTGTAGGGGCTGTAATGGTGGTATATATATATATATATATATATATATATATATATATATATATATATATATATATATATATATATATATATATATATATATATATATAATCCTGACTGATAATTCTGAAAGTTAGATAATTTGTTTTCGAGCTTGTGCACACTTTCGCAGAAACACAAATGTATGTGTGTACATTATTCCGCATGCGTGCCTCTGTGGTCTTCAGGCAAACATACAAGTTACACAAAACGTGCTTCATCCAAACGTCCGTCGTGACGTCACACATATTTGCAGACCTTTAAACCTGACCTCACAGATGTAAACGGTTCATGTCAACCTTCAATATCATGTCAGATATCTCGGCCACTGACAGCCGTAACCTTTGTGTTGTGAGACATGTCACTGACCATGTTTACCGACTCGCAAAACGACGATCAGCATCACAGTAATCAAGGCCAACCTATTACATATAGAGTACCAACACACTAATAATTCTTTTGTTAATTACAAGAGAGGTGTAATTAAATAATTTCTCCTGGACAACAGTGACATCAAACATGCCAATTAACCGGTCACCTCCCGCTCATGCCAACCGTCACACTTTACAGAACTAACTATCGTTGATCGAGGTAATCTAAGGCATTACACAGACTGCGGTTAAGCAACTTCAGACATAAAGAACAATTTCCTTCCTCAGCGGGTCAACGGAGGTGAAACAATGGGTCTATTAAGCCCCGCCATTGAAGAGGGAGGGGGTTGAAGAGCTGCCATTACAACCACTGCAAATAACTACATGAATACGAGGAAAAATGGGACAAAAACGAGGGGGAAATGGGCTAGTCTGTGGTCTGAATGTGTAATTATGTCTGTGTGTTCCCCGCAGCGAGCGATTCAGGGGCCTCTCTACCCCCTACCTGCCGGGTGCAGTGAGAAAGTCTTAGTACAGGTGGCTCCTCGGGTGAGTTGAGGGGAAACACGAAGTTCATTGTCGGGAATGTTGTAGTATGTGGGGAAAGTGTTTTATTTTATGACGAGTGTGTGAGGGAAGGGAAAATGAAAGAGAAAGATGGTTGATATCGATGCATCACTGAGATTGAGTAACAGATGTAGAAACTGCCAGACATACGAAGATGAGTGAAAGTGTGAGAGATGTACAAAAAGACAGACAAATGACAGACAGGCAGACAGACAGACAGAGAAATGTAAAATATCGTCGTCTTTTACTGGGCCTGGAAGCACCACAGCAAAGCATAAAAACAGAGACTCATCGTCTTCCGGCATGACTCCTTTACTGGTGATGTTCCGACAGAAAATAAACACTCCTTAACCCAACCTATTTGTCTTTCAAATTTCTTTACCTCTATGGCTTTAATTATTAAGATAATCAACGTTCTTTACCTATACTAACCTCTCTCTTGTTAATGGGGTCCAAGAACGATCTCAATTCCACAACAAACACTGGGACAAGATTCTACACATACTAGCGGGCATTGGTCAAGAGACAGATGGTATAAATGATCTCTGATGTTCATAAGATTTTGTTTTTCCATTGTGTTCTATTATGTTTGAGTGAGTCTAAAATAGTCTTATCATCAAGTACCATCATACATTAACACACACACACATACATGTGCGCACACCTACACACGCAAACGCACTAACACAATTAAACACACACATACACACATTCATCGAACCAGCTACAGTCAGCCTATATATTTTATCCAGAAATTGGCGTTCCAGGGTAAATCGACAGAGGACCGCCTAGTCTGGTGATCTAAATATTGCGTGATGCAAGACACACCGGCGAGCACACTCACGGCCACCGACACAGCAAACTTCCCTCTTCCCATGTTTAAGTTGAGCCCAGATTCTCAAAGGTTCGTTAGCTGAATTATGTTGTAAATGGAGATGTAAGAACCCGACTCACTGGCTCCATTGCTCTTCCATGGCGAGTACACTGTAACCAAATAACTTCTCTTATTACCATTTATTGAGACATTTAGCGTATATAGGTTAGGTTAGGTTAGGTTAGGTTAGCTTAGGTTAGGTCAGGTCAGGTCAGGTCAGGTAAGATCAGATCAGGTCAGGTTGCTGGACATTGGTAGCATATACAGGAATCAATTTTGTCTTCAATAGAGTTAATAACGAGGTGGAAACTCCGACAGTTACAGTACACACAGACTACAGCTGAAGGTTGCTAAGGGTGGTCGAGCCCTGGCCTTTCACCACTGTGACTTGGGTTCAATACTTTCTTGGGTAGGATGTGAAAAGGGTGTTAACCAGTATACCCTTACCAAACATGACAGGTTTTCTCCAGGTACTCCGATTTCACCCTGTACTAACTAGCACTGGATCTATATGGGATGCCCTCATATGACCTTGAAGAAGACCACTTAGTCATAATTGATGAGAGCTATACAGAATATATAAAAAAAGCTGTTTCCGATCAAAATTACAAATGGATGCCAATTCTTTAGAGACAGGAGAAGAGCTTGTGGTCTTTTGATAGGGCAAGAGAGGATTGGTTTAAATTGTTACGTCAATATATCCCTCGAGGAGTCACTACCGCCTGTCTCTGGAGGCTTTGTTAGGTAAGACTACAAAATAAACTGTGTATACGAAGTGTAATTTAACCCCAACACACAACACACGCACCGCTTCCCCCCAGGTTGACTACACACGCATAATCCTCATTAATCTACCTTTTTCGCACTGACTTATAAAAAAACATAATTTCATTTGTGAAAGTGAAGGGAAACTGGACAAAAGCTAACGGAGAAAAATCAAATAACGAAGCATAAACTATTTCACACATCAGAGCATCTTGTAGACGACGACCTGTGTGAACGAGGTGAAAGTGTTCAAACGAGCCCTTAACTGGGGTCATGGAACGGGTCTATACCAACGAGTGTAATGAATAATCTAACACAGCCATAGTTTGTTTACACTCCCCGGTGATGGATTCCTTCTTATCTATAATTCACGATTTCTCTTCATATATTTTTACCAGTGTATTCAACCGTGTATTAATAAATCTCCAATCCTACAGAAATAAGTCTACGTACTACAGCTTTGGCGATATACAATATACAAAGGATGTTTAACATTTGAGTCGGTGGTTGAATCCCTCACATGGCGTCAATGTGGTCTGAATCTGTTGCATGAGCCGTATTTATGGTCTACAGTTCTTGTATTCTTCACGCTAGGGTTTTATATAATATACATAAGAGCCACAACAACACACAGTAATAACCACGACATCCACACAACAATAACCACAACATATAACAATATCCATTATAACAACAACACAAAAACCCACAACAACAATAACAACAACGAACACAAGAACAACAATAATAACAACAACAATAAACACAATAACAACAAAACACGACAACAAACACAACATATAACAATATCCATAATAACAACACAAAAAACCCACAACAACAATAACAACAACGAACACAAGAACAACAACGAACATAAGAACAACAACAATAAACACAATAACAACAAACTAACAATAACAACAAAACACGACAACAAACACAACAATAACGTCACCAATAACCACAAACAACAATATGTACTATCACAACGCTTCTACGAGACCTCCAGTGCTCCGATATAACCTTCATAACTTAAAGAGACCTTTACCACATCCACGAGACCTCCAACACTCACACAGCACTCAAGCCAAGACGTCAGGGGATTAAGTTGCACTCTGGCTGGGGAGAGAGTTGCCGCGTGTCCGTGAGGTGACTGCCACGTTTTTGCACTGGCTTTTCCGGGAAGTCGAGGTTGGTGTCCTGTGTGTGTGTGTAATAATAATAATAATAATAATAATTCACGGTTTATTGAAAAAGTTCTGCAGCCCGAAGGCTGAAAATATACATTGGGCATAAATGACTTATTACATACATTGGTGGTTTAACAAAAGCCTTCATTAGAGAAAGGTAAAGGAACATACAGTGAACATATAGATTAATGTAGGTGTTGAACAGCAAAAACGTAGTGTAGTAACTCCCTCCCAGATGGTGTTAGGAGGGACCTCACGTGGTGTAGTAGTTCCCTCACAGATGGTGTTATGAGGGGCCTCACGTGGTGTAGTAATTCCCTCACAGATGGTGTTATGAGGGGCCTCACGTGGTGTAGTAATTCCCTCACAGATGGTGTTATGAGGGGCCTCACGTGGTGTAGTAATTCCCTCACAGATGGTGTTATGAGGGGCCTCACGTGGTGTAGTAATTCCCTCACAGCTGGTGTTATGAGGGGCCTAACGTGGTGTAGTAATTCCCTCACAGATGGTGTTATGAGGGGCCTTATGTGGTGTAGTAATTCCCTCACAGATGGTGTTATGAAGGGCCTCACGTGGTGTAGTAATTCCCTCACAGATGGTGTTATGAGGGGCCTCACGTGGTGTAGTAACTCCTTCACATATGGTGTTATGAGGGGCCTCACGTGGTGTAGTAATTCCCTCACAGATGGTGTTATATGAGTGAGGTGTGGTTCCAGGCCTTCCTATCGTAGACAGATTAACACATCGCTGGTAGTTGGGTCTCACGGGCCGTTATCACTGGGTACCTGGGACCTCACTGTGTGAAAGGTCAACTTGGGTACCACTGTTACTGTTGAGTTGTTCTCACTGACTCAAGCACTGTTCACCACTGTTCACCTCTGTTTAACACTGGTTCCATTTCTTTCCTAAATGAAATAGTAACTTCTGGCGTGAACTTGTTGATATTCCGGTGGGGAGGAGGGTTCAGGGGAGGGGGTTGGTATGGGCCAACATAACAGTTGACCTGGCTGCTCCGAGAGGAGCGCCAGGTACGTCTTGACCCTTCGGTGGTCAAGGATGTAGTCGTGTGTGTGTGTGTGTGTGTGACAGACAGTTCCTCATCGCGACAGGAGACGACTTGTGGTAGTGTAATGAATGGTGTATATTAGAACAAAATATATAATGTTGCTATTACCGTTTGTTTTTACTATTGATACAATTATTATTATTATTATCACAAGTGGTGGTAACAGCAGTAGTAAGGAGTCTGAGTGTCTAACCTAAATTGGCACTAATGAATCCAATATATATCCAGAAAGTCTAATTAGTTCATGAGTAAATGGATCAATAATCAAATGACAAGATAAAGAAGAAAGATAATTTGATAAGAAACGGCGATAAAAAAATCGAGAAAATAATAATAATAATAATAATAATAATAATAATAATAATAATAATAATAATAATAATAATAATATAAGCTAATAAATAAGCTAAAATTTTACACCCTCTTAGAAGAAAAATAACCCGGTATATGCCGAAGCTATACAACGTAAACAATCTTGTTCTCAGGTAAACTTCCCACCTGTCCTGCCTCATTAATTAACCTGGTAACCTTGATCTCTCACTCTCACGCGGGAAAGGCATCCAAGTCCCTACCTGGGTTAATCTTTAACTTGGTGACACTATAAAATGGACGGGAACCTTCAGCACACCGGCGAGAAGGATCCCTAGGAGGTAATAGCGACTTGAACTGGGGGCCTTCAAGACGCCGCCAAGAGGGTCTTCAGTTAGCCACGTTCACTCCTTAATATATGTGGAGAAAAACTTCCTCTTCAATACATCATGGTGCGTGTGTGATGATGATGATGATGATGATGATGATGATGATGATGATGATGATGATGATGATGATGATGATGATAATAATATTAAAAATAAAATGACAATAAAAATAAAAATGTAAAAATAAAAAATAAAAATCTGAAAATATAAATAATAATAACTCGAAATCTTGAAAAAAATTCATAAAAAACAACACCAAAACCGAATGAAAACATCGTCTGAGTGTTTGGAGGCCGAGAAGTAAACAAAACTAAACAAACATTCGACCTACTCCACAAAGATGTATAATTATTAATGGTGTGTACGTGGTTATACTCGACCTACTCCACACGTGGGCTATAATTAGCTAGTGAGGTAGGTAGTAGGTACATAGGCAGCTACCAAACAGGGAGGTACTACCGCCATATGGCATCACGAAAATTGTGACCAAGTCCCAGGTTGCTGATCTGACTTTCTGCCTCATTTACACACAATTGCAGGGTCTTAATTGTTTCTCTTAACATTGACAACATAACATACATATATATTGTTTCTCACTCTATCTTTTTTGTTTTCTTAATGGTTCTTTATTATGATTATTGCAATTATTATTGTTATTATTATGATTATTATTGTTATTATTATTATTATTATCATTGTTATCATTATTTTATTTTTTATTTTAATTTTATTTTACTTATCTGAATTATTATTATATTATTATTATTATTATTATTATTATTATTATTATTATTATTATTATTATTATTATTATTATTATTATTATTATTATCATTATTATTATTATTACATTTTCGCACCCCAGGTCCCGGTGTGGGCCAGTGACCTGTGCCCGGGTGGTCTAATACCCGTAAAAAAAAAAACCGCACACCACCCAGATATATGTGATATACTACACAGGGAATATAATACGTACTTAGTGGTGTGTTACTTGTACATCATTTGTAAATCAAGAGAACCATTCCCGATTATGTAATTGTATATTTTCAGCCTTCCGGCTGCCATGCTCTTTCAATAAACCGTTAATTATTATAATTATTTTTATTATTATTATTACACACACACACAGATAGGCTTTTTTGCATTCAGCTGATGAAGAATAGTTAACACAGCTTAGTTGTTGTTGTTTTATGGTCGAATCAAGCTGCCCCGGACAACCAGTTCAACAAATATACATCACTGTTGTTGCTCATTATTACATTAACTGTACATGGTGTCTTAAAATACTAAATATCATAGTCTTCATCTTCCCGAAGCAATGAGGAAGATAATGAGTCGCATAAATAGACATTAATAATCGTCTGATCCTGTCTCACTGTAGTGACGCTGCAACGTGCTTAAAATTCGCATAAATTTTAGGAATAAAAAAAGACTTAAGTTTACTTTTCTTTCGCTTCATTTATGATCCTCCTTATCAATTGTATGTGCGTGTGTGTCTGTGTCTGCGTGCGCATGTACGTGTGTGCGTGTTCAGCTGACTAATCTGACCACAAACCAGGGCTGTGGAGTCGAAGACAAAACCTTCGACTCCGACTCCGACTCCGACTCCTCAAATTTTTATGCTTCCGACTCCGACTCCGACTCCTTGGCCTATTTGTAACAACTATTTCTACCATCCTAATTGTAACTTGTATGTTGTAACCTGCACAGGTAAAAAGTAAAACACCGTGGCTATACTGCTACAGCTTTATTAATGATCTGGACGATATTTAAGAACTACAAAAAGATGATAGGCTTGACTTTCAAAGTTTCAATCAAAAGAAAAAGAAATTTATTAAGAATTCAAGATATTAACTAGGAAACACCATTTACATGTATATCTAAAAGTTCGATCTCAGCATATGAATTTTGTTTAAGCTCATAATCTGATGTGGATCTAAATGATGATCCTACAATTCCTTTTAAAGTAAAGTTATATATTTATATACATTAAAGAAATGAATACCTTATTAAGAAAGAAAGAAAAAATACTTTAGTGACAGGGGGGAAGGAGGGTCAGAGGAAGAATAAAGGGAGGATGGAAGTGAATTTTAGAAGGAGAGAACAGGTGCAGTGGCTAAACACCGCTTGCGTGAGGGGGTAGGCAAAATGCCCTGAGGGTGCAACAACAACAACAATCAGGACGAGGCAGAGGGAGGGCGGGAGCAGGTCCGAGCAAGCAAAGGGCCAACGCAGGTGTTCTGATTGTCGTCTTAGCTCGGGCAGTGTTGGCAGAGCGTAGGAAGAACCGCCCCGCCACGGCGGCGGCGCAAGCCGAGAAACGCAAGTGGACGGACGCACAGGCACACACGATCAAAGCAAACAGAGAAGGTGAAAATATAGAAATTTTGCTAGTCGTAGGGTTGTTTGGATAAAGATGAAGGTAAAGTCTTTGAGCTATGTCAAAGAGGAACGGAGAGAGTTGGAGGAAGGGTTTTTGAATCTTTGAGCTTGAAATGTCAAAGTATTCATAGTAAGGAAGGATGAGCGTATCGTAGGAGAGTTTTTAGTAATAGCAGCAGACAGATTTGAGCTTTTTTGTCAAATTATGAACGGAGACGAGAATGAGATATAGGCTGAATGGTTTCAGTCTTGAGTTAGGTCGATTTTATTGAGAATTGGATGTCACAGACGTTGGGTATGTTTTGATTTGTTTCTGAGAGTTGTGGGTCTTTCAGCTATGTCAGAGAGAAATGGAGAGAGTTGGAGGAAGAGTTTTGAATCTTTGAGCTTGAAATGTCAAAGTATTCGTAGTAAGGAAGGATGAGTGTATCGTAGGAGAGTTATTTAGTAATAGCAGGGGACAGATTTGAGCTTTGTCAAATTGTGAACGGAGATGAGAGTGAGATATAGGTTGTTTGGTTTCAGTCTTGAGTTAGATCGATAATGTTGACAGTGGCTGGTATAGAGGTTGGGTATGTTTGATTTGGTTTTGGAGAGTTGTGGTGTTATGAGAGGCTTTGTCTGGCGGGGGTGAATTAGAATTGCTTAGGGGGGGTTGTTGTGTGAGTGTGTATGCGTTTGCGTGGAAATGTAGTAAGGGGAGAGGGGGAGGGTTAGGATAATTGTTATAAGGTCAGGTATGGTTCGGTTGTCGGGAGGAGGGGGGAGGAGAGGAGAGGAGAGGGGAGGCGAGGAGAGGAGAGGGGGGCTTTGGAGGTTGTTGGGTTAATTTATAGTATGGAAGGATTCCTTAGGTGTGATATGATTTGTGTTGCTAATGAATAGTTACTTGTTGAGTCATAGGTTTTTTTTTTAGGGAGGGTCGAAGGGCTTGTT
>NW_024750621.1:0-17403 GCF_018991925.1 Homarus americanus
TTTGATGGAACCGTTCCAAGCAACCTTGGGACGGTGGGTGGTAAGCCGAAGATGTACAATGGTCCACACTGGGGTCTTTCATCACCTGTTTGAACAAAGATGGATCAGATTGTTGGGCTGTAATGAGCTCATCCCTACTAATGGTCTTATTGTACAGATTGTCTGTGGGTAGTAAGATATTGGAAGTGGTTTCAGATGAAGAGGGCCAATTTCGCACACTCTGTGACCGGGTGACAGCACAAGATGGGAAAATATGAGGAATAGTTTCTTTAAGGTCAGTGGTGGAGTTGACAGGTAAGGGAGAGTCGACTGTCTTTATGTTAGGAACCACTAGATCTCCTACCAAGTCATTACCCAATAATAAATGAATGCCGCACACAGGCATTGGGTCTTTCCTTATGGCTATTTGCACTTCCCCAGTAATCAAGGGACATTGGAGGTGCACTTTAGCTAAAGGATAGGAAGAATGGGATGAGAGATCCGAAATTAGAACACTCATTAGTAAATGCGGTAGATATATCAGGAATGATGTTAAACAGGATAGATTGTGCTGCGCCCGTATCACGTAGTATACGAATAGGGAAAGAACGAGACCCCTCCATGATTGAAATTTTTCCCTCATAGGTGAATGAAGAAAAGAGATCCTGATGGGGCCTTTCCACATTGGTGTTTGCTATTGGTTTGGATTTGGGATCCAGGGAACTACTTTTAGCAATTCGACACTTTGGGTGTTTACAATTCTGGATCGTATGGCCTGGGTTTTTACAGTAAGAACAAGTAAGCTTGGTTGCATCGAGGGGAGTAGGTGTGGGACCTTTCGACCTACCACTCACGTTCCCAAGGTTATCATCAGAGAGGACCTAACATGTCGGAAGTACCACGTTCTCTCTACTGCCCATTGAGCTCCGCCAACAAAGCGTACGCATCAGCCAGCTCAGCAGCACGCCCTAGGTAACCTCACACGCTCCTCCACATGCTTCAAGATACAGAAATGGTATCTTGCTCTTCCACTCCTCCAGGACTACAAATTTAACAAATCCTGAAATACTTAGGTCTAGCAACCTCTAATAACCACTTCTTAAAAACCTATGCTTTTCTTGAGCAAACTCAACAAAGGTTGTGTGAAAATGGTTTGGTTAGTTTACGAAACTTCTGCCGGTATCCATCTGGCGTGATAGCATAAGAGGTGAGGATATTCTTTTTTACGTTATCATAGTCATCAGTCTGGTCTAAACAGTTATAAACTCTACGAGCCTTACCACATAATTTAGGAACTAACACCGACACCCACTGGTCCTTTGGCCACTCATTCTTCCCGGCTATTTTCTCAAAAGTCCTAAATGACCCGTCCATATCGGATTCATCAAACCCGGGAACAAGGGAAGAAGCGGTAGCAGGGTTAAAAGCAGCTAGTTTCTCTCTTAATGCCACTTCTTTTGATCTAAACTCCGATGTTAAGGTGATTTCTACCTCTCTTACCTGTAGTTCTTTCAGTCTAACCTCCTGCTCCAACTTGGCCCGTTCCATCATTTCCTCATGCTCCAACTTTTGCTCCAACTTGGCCTGTTCCAACTTGGCCTGTTCCAACTTTTCTTCATGCTGCAACTTGGCCTGTTCCGACCTTTCTTCAGGCTCCAACTTGGCCTGCTGCTCCAACTTGGCCTGCTCCAACTTGGCCTCCTTCTCCAACTTGGCCTGTTCCAACTCTAGTTCTTTCATTTTGATTTGGAACTCGAACCTAGCTCGTTCTAGTTCCAAGGCGTCTATTCGTTGTGTTTTTTCTTGAGGGCTAGCCAGACCTGAAGCAACTTCTGAGTGAGGAGGGGTGGTGGATAGTGGTTGAAGTTTCTTGGACATGGGCGTTAATCTGTCAACAGCGGATTCTTTTAAAACTTCATGTTGAACCAGCACTTCAATCACATGATTTTTTAACATTTCCTTAGTCAGTTGCTGTGAAAATGGGATAATATAATAGTTGGCTATTTCTTTCCATTCTTTCTTCAGGATATTAACACGTAATTTAGCTACGGAAGGATTTTCAATAAAATCCTGGAGATCAAAACCTAATTGGCCATTGTTAGAAAAAATAAAGGATAAATTAACTAATGGTCCAAAAATGAACTCAAGTGGATAACCTAGAAAATATCACGACATTTACGGATAACAGAAAGTCAGCTTCTTAAGTTATACAGGGAAATTACACTTATGATTATTTGTTCTTCCGAGAAGATCATAGATAAGGACCAGAAGCTTGAAAGAGGTAGGGCGTATTACGGCATTAATATAAAGATCGGTTATTCTTAAGAGACTTGAAAGAGGAAGGGCGTATTACGGCATAAATATAAAGATCCGGATTAACAACCCTGATATACTTGAAAGAGGTAGGGCGTATTACGGCATTAATATAAAGATCCGGATTAACAACCCTGATAAATGGTATGATTGACCCTGAACGAGATAATGAGAAGAACAATAATTGAGGCTTTATAATTATGGGGTCCTGGTAGAGCGTGGCGTCCCAAGATATCACTTCACCGTAAACTAGTGACTATGGAACAACCTACTCTGGAGTGAGGGTACGGCATTAAACAGATCCGGATTCTTCCCTACACTCGATAAGACTTACTACACGACTGCCACGTGTAATAACAGGTAAGCCTTAGGACACTTGGAACCTAATATCCTACGTCTGTCACTCTTACTATACGATAATACCAATATATGCACACACATATGAAGGAAACTTTAAACTACCGTAAAGCAATTGTGAACAGAAGTGACTGGGAGGAATAATTAACACTGAGTAACAAGGGAGGAAGGAATATGGTACTTAAGGTCGGGTCCTGTCACGGTCGCCATTTGTTACGAGTTGGGGATTTAGAATATAGTTATACGTCTACCCAGATCCCAACAGGTAACAACAATAAAAAAAAAAACAAAGACAATCGGACTATAAAAGGGTAGACAAAGGATGCGAGTTTTCGTTGTATATAATAGAGTACCATAAATCCCTTAACAAAATATTCAGCTTATAAATTACCCTTAACCAAACTTAACTTAAACATTAACAGTATATACATATTAATACAACATAAACAATTTTGAAGCAAGTGGACGTGGGGGAGGTAATACAAGATACATGTACTTAAGTGAGGAGCTGAGATGGCTGACGAGTAAGGCTGAGTATTGTAGAAGACGGTAGGTAGTCACTGCACGTAGGTTTAGAGGATAGATGATCCTGTGGTCACTTCCCAGAGCCAAGTGCCCTCTCCTCGAATTGGAGCTGACAAAGAAGACTGAGGAGGTGACGCAACCCAGGATATGGAGAAGGGAAACCTCGGAGTGGTAACTAAGACGAGTCATACTCGTGTCTCGTCCCTAGATGGCGTTGCTCGGGGTGCTGGGTAGGTAGATCAGGACAATAGATGGCGTGGTTCGTAGTGCTGGGTGGAGGGGTTCGTAACAATATATATATATATATATATATATATATATATATATATATATATATATATATATATATATATATATATATATATATATATATATATATATATATATATATATATATATATATTTATATATATATATTTTTTTTTTTTTTTTTTTTCAAAACGACCCCCTGACGGAGACACGATGATCCTCCCCATACTCGCCAGATATTTTGTAAATAATATTGATTATGTGTTAAAGGAATATCCTTCCTTCCTTAGGCTTTAGTAAGCCCCTTTATAATATTTATACTGTATATACTTGTCACACTTGCCAGGTGCTTCTGGTGTGCTGACAACTGGGTCCCACTGTATTCTCTGCACAGACTGTCATTAGTTTCAAGTTGATACCACCTAAAGCTGGAGCGAATTTGGAAATTTAGAGATTCGCGAAAACAGTGTAACCAGTAAATATGCTCATAAGTCGATAATGCACAACTTTCGAGAATGAAAACCGGCAATTTCTACTCCCATAGGACCTGTCTACCTACCTATATAGGATTTAGGTATATAAGTTGGGCTTAGAAATCGAAAACGACCACAACGCGTTGTGGTTGTTTTCAAAATAACCATGAAGCTAAATTTTGCGTAGGGATTTTACCCAAACTAACCTAACCTAACCCAATCTAAACTAACCTAACTTAACTTATAGGAAAATCTCGCTTCTGGTTATTTCCCAAACAACCACAACGCGTTGTGGTCGATTTTTGTTTTCTGAGTCCAACATATACATTGATGCATGAACGGAACTGACAAAATAGCAGCTGACTTCTGTGGAGGCCTTTAGGAAACAAGTTAATACTTGTTTTTTGGTAAAGCTGATGATCCTGAACAGTGAGGAGAATTAGCAAAGTTTGGGAAGTATTGAAACTTAAGGGTATATGAATGATAGACATCGAACTCACTTTTTGTGATATTTTATTGTAATACATTACAAAATTTTTATATTTATTTTTAGGTCTTTCACTTTGTAGTGTTTCGAGCGCTAGCGAATTCTTTAGAAGAACTGGCACTTGAGAAACAAAAGACCGGCTATTATTAGTAGTAGTAGTACTGACAATATTTATAATTGAAAGGCATTAATAGTATTAAAACTAATTATTAGGAAACAATTATTAGTAGTATATATTTTATACATACAATTGAAAATTAGATGACATTTCATATGACTTTTGCTCACCTTCAGTGAGCACTGCCAACATGGATTCTCAACCCTGACCAGTTATTTGGACAAAAGAGTCAGGGACTCTGAAACTTCCCTAGTTGATAAAGTGAGGGAATTTAGAGTGTTGTGGGTTTTCAGACTTCCATTGTATCCAAGAAAAGCTTAAAATGACAACTTTTTTGGACGGTTGGCTGTCTTTGTTATTGTTTTGTTCTGTGACAATAATACCGAGAGGTGCTAAAACTGAGCTTGTGATTGGAAAATTATTTTTGTTTTTACCAACAACACAGAAGTGAGAACAATGAACAGCGGAAATTATGCCCAGTGCAAATCCCCTTAAGGAGTGTGAAGAGGTAAGCCTTCCCTTTTCAGTCGTAATCTTGACATTTTCGATTTGGGAATGGTAGAGGAGGCTGCTAATACCAGAAGCAGTTGTTAGATATTGTTAGTTTGGGTAAATATTTGTCCATTGGCTGTCCTCAGGTTTTGATACAAAAATAGTTTTCTTGTATGTGTGTGTGTGTGTATTATGGTGTGTTTTACTCAAATGTGACGCTCATTTCTTGTGCAAATTAGGTGTTTTTGAAAAAAAATAGCATTTTCATTTGCACCAAATTGGTGGTCAAGTTTGAGTAAAACACCATAAAACAAAAACGAAAATAACTTAATTTTACCTAACCTAACCTAACTTCACTTAACTTAACCTAACCTAACCTAACCTAACCATTTTTGGAGCTTACCTGCTTCCGTGGTGGATGATACAGCTGAATTATCTGGTACGCTTATGGTAACAGACAAAAGAATTCCAATGTTTTCTTAAAAGTAAACAATTTCCACACGTAGGACACAGTCTTGATGTTGGTAGGGCACCGTGATCTTGCAATATTTGGATTGCTTCATTGTTGTTCTCATAAACTCGCTGAATAACAGATAGATATGGGAGGGAACACTTATCACACGTCATCACGAGCCTTCAGAATTCGAAATTGCGTGGTGGAAGGTTGCTTCAAAATTATTGTCCAGCCAAGTCACCTGACGCAATACTTGTCTTGAAGGTCATTTGGTTGCCATATCGCAAAGAGAGGGGGAAGAGAAGTGACTCTGGCAACATGGCGGGTACAGAAATTTACACCTAGAAATTTGGGAGATACTCCGTAAATATTGATTTGCACAAGAATTGATAAGAAGTCATATGTTTGTTTTTATAGTCTTTGTGTCTGTAATATTGAAAATTGGAAACCAGCAGACAGCCAATGGACGAATATGTTGTTTGGATGACAGTAAGTAATAAAAACGGTACGACAATGCATAGAACCTGACCTAACTTTGCCAAACACGACCTGACCAAAGGAGACAGCTAACACCAGAAACAGTTGTTCGATTTTGTTCATTTTTTTTCCACAAACGTTTGGATGACGGATATTTATTTACAAGTTGCCTATAATGTCCCACAATAATTTTGGGTCCAGTTCTAGGTATATCTCGTCATTTCTAACAACCTTTCTTGGTAACTTTTCTGTCACAAATGATTTTTTTTTTTTTAGAAAATCGCATTAATTTGATAGATTATTGGCATCTTGTAAAAATTTACTGGATGATGAGTGTAGGACAAAAGCTCTCTAGAACAAAAGCCCCTCTGGACAAAATCCTCCTAGGGGAAAAGCCCCCGAGGGCAAAAAAACCCTAGGACAAAGGCCCCCTTGGACAAATAATAATAATAATTTTTAAAACCATTATTTTTATTCTTGGTTAATATTTGCAGTACATGAACACTTCTCTTACACGTAAAATATTACGGTAAATTTGCGAAAGTGGACCCAACTCAATTTCTTAATTAAAAACACGTTTTTTGCAGTTCAGACTATTCTAAGGCACTTTTCTTTTATGGCATTTCCGTTGAAAATTTATAGTTTTTAAGTATTTTAATAGATAAAATTACCAACAATATTACTTGTTTTAAGTGGGCAGGGCTTTGAAATCGAGGGGAAAATGTGAGGTAAGATGTTAAAAATAACACCAAACAAACCTTGGAAAACCTGACCTAACGTTTCCTAACCTGTAAAAATGTTAAGTATCACTTTAGAGTTTATGGATCTCTCCTCATATGAACACCGAACAACACCATCTACTAAATACTGAAAACATGAACAAGGCAAAAATAAAAATAAAAAATGTTTTAGGATTTTTAAAGGTTGGGAAACGGTAGGTCAGATTTTCAAAGGTTGGTTTGGTGTTATATTTAGTATTTTACCTCACATTTTCCCTCGACTTCAAAGCTCTGCCTACTTTAAACAAGTAATATTGTTGGTAATTTTATCTATTAAAATACTTAAAAAATATACATTTTCAACTGAAATGCCATAGAAGAAAAGTGTCTTAGAATAGTCTGAACTCCGCGAAAAACGTGTTTTTAATTAAGAAACTGAGTTGGGTCCACTTATGCAAATTTACCACTACAGGTATTACATTTATAATATCATAACACTGTCATACTAGGGTGTGTCATAGGAGGGAAGATCAGCTAAAACTAATGGCCCATCACTTTTTTGGTAGATTTTAGTGTATATAAACAGAAAATAATTTCAGTTTCAATATTTTGCAACCTTGCTAGGTAAATTTAGCGTGAAATTTATCGAAAAATCTAACGGCCAGCCGCATTAGTGCATTACAATTAAATAGTGAACATTGCTTTCGACTTCATTTCAACAACCCAACTAACAATATTTTTTTTCTGTTTCAGACTTGATGCATTTATAAGTTGATAATATTCTGCGATGGCCGTTTTCGTGTCAGACGAGAACCAAAAATCCAGCCATCTCAGTCACTATCTTGCCTGGGGGAGAGAGCTCCCCAGTCGGAGTTACGTACATTGAGAGATGCTTTGAGATACGGTGTTTTAATCAGGCAACCAGTGAAAAGAACCAAAGAACTTACACAAACAAAGACATTAAGAAGATATGACCAGTTGTCTTGGCACAGTACACTCTGGCTAACGCTCAGTTCAAGCCTCCAGTCATAACAAGTCAGAAGAAGATTAGTGAGAGACTGCTAGCCAGTTGGGAAAAGGCAAGAGATATCTCTCTTGGGAGAGGAAAACTTGCAGTTAAGGACAGCTTTGCCAAGCAACTGGACCAGTTATTTGACATAATTATTTGCAAGTGCCCAATTGTTCTCTGTCCTGAGTTTGGATGCGATCGTGACTGTAAATCCGAGGCCCACATCCCCTGTATTTGCAAGCGTGAACTGAAGATTCCTGTGATCGAACTGGCATTTGTCAAAGCACAGAGAGAGAAGACTGGCAGTATAGGGGCTCTCATGATTTCTAGCCAAGATATTCCGGAGTCCAAGAGACAGGAGGCTGCCACAGAGAGACAGAAGAGGAGAAGAGTTGCCGAGGAAAAGAGACTTGAGAAGGCCCAAGGTGAGGTAAAAAAGGCCGATGATTGAAGTCAAGTTGATTCAGAGTTTAATGACTTCCCCATGGCTGATCCGAGTGCTGACCAGGAGAATGGTGACTTTGTCCCTAACCCAGAAAAATAATGATCCCAAACCTTCCAGCAGGCATAAGATCTCGAAATAGGAAAGATATCCTGAGCATAGTTCTGGCCAGCATGCGACACCATTAACTGGTCTCAGAGAAACTGCAGAGATAGCAACAGCTGCCTGGGTTGACGGTGGTTTGATAACACCTGATGATGTTCACCTGGTGATAGATCATAACAAAGTAAGGAGAGCTCAGGAGAAACTTGTCAGTAACCTAGAAGAGGAGTTTGATAAGGGGAGAAGAGAAAATGGAATCAATTGTTTGTTCTTTGATGGGAGAAGGGATGACACTAAAGTGTTCATGAAAGTTGGAGATTCTGACAAGTTGTTCCTTGCCATGGTGAAGGAGGAACACTACTCCTGCTGCAGTGAACCAGGAGGGAAGTATTTATGGCATTTCACTCCAGAGAAAGATGACATCAGGAAACCAGCTGAGATAGTGGCAGATAACATTGTGAACTGGCTCAGAGAGAGGAACGTAGACCAGACCCTGCAGGCCATTGGAGGGGACAGCACCAACACAAACACAGGGTGGCAAGGGGGGGTCATACAGTGGATAGAGCGGAAGATTGGGAGGAAGCTGGTCTGGATTGTTTGTGACCTCCACACCAACGAGTTGCCACTCAGACATCTGGATCCAGGAGCTGATGGTAAGACTCTTTCAAACAACAGATGGTCTGGTCCTCTGGCAAGATGCTGGACTCTGCCACTGAGTTAGAAATAACCGAAGCTTTGAAAAAATCACAGTTGGCCCTCCACTGAGCTTGCACACGTCATTGACGACCTGAGTACTGACCTCAGCAATTATATATATGATTTGCAGTACATCAAAACTGTGGGTCATGCCTGATAGACTTGCTTACCTACAGATAGGTCCAGTCTCACATTCTAGGTGGCTCACAACGGCTCTCAGGTTCTGCAGAATTTGGGTCGCTCATCATAAACTGAAAGGGAACCAGCTTCACAACCTGAGACTTATTGTCCAATTCATCGTGATTGTCTACTTGCCAAATTGGTTCAACACCAAGGTCAAGTCATCGTTCTCCGAAGGTCCGAGGCATGTTCTCTTCCAGCTTGAGCTCCCGAGGAGTCAGCCAAGGAAGGTTGTTCAGATTGTGGAGCAGACTGTGAGGAGATCTTCCTGGTATGCTCATCCCGAGGCAGTTCTGCAGACAATGCTCTGCAGTAAGGATGAGGAGGAGAGAAGAGTGGCAGTCAAAAAGACCTTGGATATGAGACTTATGAGAGGATCTGGGCATGGCGAATCAGTTGGTGACGATTCCTTCAGGGTCAGGAAGACTCCTGAAGTCAATCTAGGTGCCAAGACCCTCACTGATCTCATAGATCTGGATAACATCCAGGCTGGCAGTGTGCCCCCTCTTACCTGCAGCCTCACCAATGTTCAAGTCAGAGCTTTCCTGGACAACCCCATGCATGTCCCTGCCTGGCCCTCGCACACCCAGAGTATAGAGCGTTGTGTACAGCAAGTGAGCGAGGCCAGCAGTCATGTGTACAGCCAGGAGAGGAGGGAAGGCTACATCCGAGCTCAGGTGGTCAGCAGGGAGGTGATGAGTAGAAACAGAAGCAAGAAAGACATGTTCTCTATGGTGTGCAGCAACACCGGGTCGTAGTAGTAAAACCGGTTTTTGTATTTGATGATTTTGTTTTCTAAAGGAATATTAAATTTAATAAATGTGTCAAGATCATTCGTTTCACTATTCTGGATCATTTTCATCCGAATATATTAACCTGATACATTTACTTTACTTTAAATAAGCTATTTAGTGGTGTTGGTAAAAGGGTGGGAATACTGAATTTTCATAAGATTTCAAGTTAAAATTTACCGAGCAAAAAATAAAAAACTTTTCAAATCTGAAGATATCACATGATTCTGCACATAGAACTACATCATTAATACCATGGGCCGATTTTTCAAACTCAAAAAAAAAAAATTCGCCTCCGTATGACACACCCTAATGAGACAGTGATGGGGAGATAAGACAGCGGTGAGGAGATAAGACAGTGATGAGGAGGCAAGACAGTGATGAGGAGGCAAGGCAGCGGTGGGGAGACAAGACAGTAATGGGGAGATAAGACAGTGATGGGAAGACAAGACAGTGATGGGGAGCTAAGACATTGATGGGGAGACAAGACAGTGATGGGGAGATAAGACGGTGATGGGGAGGCAAAACAGCGGTGGGGAGATAAAACAGTGATGGGGAGATAAGACAGTGATGGGGAGACAAGACAGTGATGGGGAGATAAGACAGTGATGGTGTCGCGATCCCAATATCCTTTATACCTGGGGAGTGAAACCTACCCCAAGTTATTAACAAATAAAGGAACAAATAGGGAACACGGCAATAATTATCCCCACAAAAACCTACTCAACTAAATGTACTTGAATAAGTAAGAACAGTTGAAATAAGTGAATCACAAAAGGGAAGATAATAAATTAATTCAATTTATGTTCTAAAGGGAGTAATGACTAGCAAACATGAATTTAAGGGAATAAGTAATTGTATATTAAAATAATGGTGATCCCGGAAGGGCGAAAATATACCGTAAGGAGTTAGACCAAACGAATATTACTTAACATAACTATATTACATAGACATACAATATATATACAATCCCTACAAAATAATTATTTCCTACCAAACAGGAGATTCCTTACCACCAGGATCCCTTCCTAGGCCTAACTAAACGTGTCACTAATACCTGATACCCCTAGGGTATTGCAGAAGACTGGACAAGGCACTAGACAAGGGTCAAGGCTAGAGAACGAATGGACACGTCTACCATATGCCACGGTTTTTCGCTACTGGGGAAGGTGGGGCAAGCCGTGGAGGAGAGCGTCTCATATCACGTGATCCAGGACATTTGCTGGATAGTTTATATAATTAATTAATACTACTCTTGATTTGACTTAACAGAGTAAAACAATGATGCATATTAATAACATACATAAATATACAATTAACCTAAGTAACTAAGAACAATAATAATATAATAAGTACAATTAACAAGTTAATAGCTTGTGTGAAATGTAGGCGTGAACATACGCCTCACGCTATGCGAGTTCCCGAGCCCCACAGGCACGTGACACCTCCCCCAAAAAAGTGAGCTTACAACTAACTGGAAGCGAAAATGGATATACAGCTACACAGTGAAAGTAATAACTAACACAATTGGTTTAAATCAATATGAAGCAAAATAATTCATAATATAAACACAAGGTACTCAATGACAATAAAACAAAAAATAATTTGCATATAGACATAGTTTCTAAATAATCAGACTCGAGAAAGTGCATCAGCCAACACGTTCTCTTTTCTGCGGATATGGGAAATGTTCAAGGTATAGGGCTGAAGTGATAGAGCCCACCTCAAAAGTCTTTGGTTGGTATGTTTCATCTTGTCAACAAAAGTAAGTGGGTTATGATCAGTGAACACTTGAATGGGATAAGCAGTGCTGCCAATATATACTTTGAAGTTTTCTAGTGCCATGATCAGTGATAAAGCCTCCTTTTCAATGGTGGCATAGCTTCTTTGATATTTGTTAGATTTTCTAGAAAAATAGCACAGCAGATGAAGCACTTGATCACTCTCACCCTCTTGCAGAAGCACAGCACCGGCGCCAATTTCACTGGCGTCGACATGGAGAGTGAACTGTTTCTGGAGGTCAGGTGCAAGTAGTACAGGAGCATTTGCCAGCAGAGATTTAAGATTCTCAAAAGATTCCTGGCAAGCCGTAGTCCACTTGAAGGTTTTCTTGCCACTCAGCAGGTCAGTCATGGGAGAGGCAACGGAGGAGAAGTTTGGACAAAAACGGCGGTAGTACCCCGCCATACCCAGCAACCTCATCACACTCTTCTTATCGCCTGGCACTGGATACTCTTGAATTGCCTCAATTTTGGCTGCTATAGGCTGGACTTCCCCTTGTCCGACCACATGCCCCAAGAAAGTGACGTGGGCATGGCCGAACTCAGTTTTGACGAGGTTCACCGTCAGCTTGCTTGCAGCCAGTACGGAGAAGAGGGCTTGTAGACGACTCATTTGATCTTCCCAGGAACTGCTGAAGACGATAAGGTCGTCTAGGTAACAGCGGACATCTTTCAGACCAGACGTGATGAAATTCATGAGGCGTTGAAAGGTTGCAGGGGCGTTCCGCATACCAAACGGAAGGACTGTGAATTGGTACAACCCCTCAGGAGTGAGAAAAGCAGAGATGGCCCTGGAGCGTTCAGTCAGTCTTATCTGGTAGTAGCCCTGGAGGAGATCCAACTTGGTCACGTACCTTGCCTGTCCAAGATCGTCGATCACGTCGTCGATGCGTGGCAAGGGATAACCATCGGGTTCAGTGACAGCATTCACCTTGCGATAATCCACACACAGCCGCATTGACCCATTCGGCTTTGGAACTAGAACAACAGGGGATGCCCATGGACTGATGCTGGGTTCGACGAGGCCTAGCTCTTGAAGACGCTGTACCTCGGCTCGCACACTCTCCCGCTTGAAGGCATTAAGACGGTGGGGACGCTGTCGGATTGGCTTGGCTCCCCTGGTCTCAACGTCATGCTCCAGCACTGAACAGGAGAGTGGGTAATCACCAACTATAATAAGATACTCCTGTAATAGAGACTTTATATTATTGGCTTGGTCACTAGAGAGATGGCACAACTTAGCACTGGGGTCCTCCAAGATAGTCGAGTTTTCAACTTTTACACTAGACCCATTCATTATTTCAGAAAAACACTGATCTTTATCATCCTTACACTCTGGCACAATGATACAAGTTAGCAAGGATTGATCAACACAAGCAACTGCTTTTCCCAGGGTTTCGTTACGAACATGATATGACTTTAAAAGATTGACATGGATAAGGCGTTTTTTCTTACGCCGTTCAGGGGTGCTAATCACATAATTCACGGACCCCTGTTTTTCTAGTACTTCATATGGACCACTGTATTTGGATTTAAAAGGGTGATCATGTAAGGGCAGGAAGGCCAACACCTGCTCCCCCACTTGGAATTCTCTAGGTTTTGCCTGATGGGCCTTATCAAAATGCAGTTTCATTTTCACCTGAGCACACCTTAAGTTGGACTGGGCAAGTTCTACAGCCAGACGCAACTTCTCCTTGAATTGGACCACATATGAAGCTAAGGGCGTCGCGTTCTGATCACTCAACCAACACTCTTTTAACACCTTAAGAGGCCCTCGCGCCTCATGTCCATAGACGAGCTGGAAGGGCGAGAATCCTAGCGACTCTTGTTTACTGTCCCGAACAGCAAACAAAAGCAGGTCAACTCCCTCGTCCCAATCCTTCCAAGTCTCCAGGCAGAAGGTGCGCAATGAGTTTTAGTGTCTGGTGAAATCTCTCTACCACCCCCTGTGACTGAGGGTGATAGGCCGAAGACCTCAACTGCTGGACTCCCAGGGTTTGCATTACCTGATTAAACAACCGGGAAGTAAAATTGGAACCCTGATCTGACTGCACCACTGTAGGAAGGCCTACTTGAGTGAAGAAGTGGGTTAAGGCTTTGATAACATTCTTCGCTGTAATGCGGCGCAAGGGAATGGCTTCAGGATAACGGGTTGCACAATCAATAATGGTTAGCAAGAACTGATGACCACGAGGGGTCTTAGGTAAGGGACCGACACAATCTATGACCACCTTACTAAAGGGCTCTTCAATGACTGGGATAGGCTGCAGAGGGAATGGTTTAACACTGGGGTTCGGTTTCCCCGCTACCTGACAATCATGGCAAGTGCGACAGTAAGAGCTGACGTCTTTCTTCATCCTAGGCCAAAAGAACTGGGATAAAATTTTTGAATAGGTCTTCCTAACTCCTAAATGACCACCCACCCCATCATGAGCGATACTAAGTATGTCCTGCCGCAAAGGTTTGGGAATAACAACTTGATGATGAACTAACCAAGGGTGATTGGCAGGAGAATTGGAGGGACGGAACTTCCGCATTAATACACCAGACCTAGTGTAGTAGCAATTTGATTCTTGCTCAGCTTCTGTCTCAGTGACTGACCTATTGAGAAAACCTACCAGCTCAGGATCCCCTGCTTGTAGCTCAATAAACTTACTCCTAGTGATGGGAGAGGAACCAAAACTAGTGACATCTGGGTTCCTATCTCCATCAGAACTAATCTGGAGGTTATCTGGTTGTGGGGAATCCTCAAAAAATTCACTGAGACCAAGATCAGTATGGTCCGGCTGGATAAGATTATCCTCGGACTTCTCACAGTCCTGGAGGGAAACTTCATCAACTCACTAGTCTCTTCTACCTCTGTACTGCGGCTCATGCTACGGGTCACAGCACACGCAGGGAACAACCCTGGAAAGTCTACTTCTAACTGCACAGTATTATTCTCGGCAGTGGGACAAGATGAGATCACAACATTAGGGAACATCATGTCGCCAACGAGGTCATTTCCTATCAATAGAGAGACCCCTTCTACAGGTAAGCTATCTACTACTCCTAACGTGACATAGCCTGACTTTATGGATGACCGCAGGTACACTTGACAAAGGGGAATGCGCGACCCACCGGTCAAACTGTTCACAAGCACCCAGCTACCAGTATAGCATGAATCCAGGAATGGAGCAGCTTCTTTAGTAACAAGAGATAAGGCTGAGCCTGTGTCTCTCAAGAGTTTAACAGAAGTGGGTTGACTGAATTGATCCAAACCTAAGGAACCAGGAGAACAAAATGGTTCAAAGGTTGATATCATAGAAGAGGGGGAAGCATCCAGGGCAACAGTCTGACTGAGGGCAGTGACACAGGGCTCCAATAATTTCTCTGATTGCTCGGCCACCCAGACCAAAAGAGCGGGGATCCTTGGTGAGAGGAATTTCTTTTCTTTAACTTGAGACAGTCGCTGATGACATGTCCTGGCTTCTTACAGTACCTGCAACTAAAGTTTCTCTCACCAGTAGGAGTAGATCCACCTGTCCCATGGACCATGGGCTCACCCGGGGTAGATGATGCAGAACCTGAGGGTCGGGTCGGTATGACAAGAGGCAGGGACCCCGGTGTAGATGTTGGTGTGGGCCGCTTGAAGGAAGTGAAGGACTGGGACATGGGAGCATAAGACCTGGAATTTACATTTCTATTAGTTAAGGAATAATGGTCAGCCACTGGACCAGCATCAGCCAGGGTACAGATACCTCTCTGATCCAAGTGTGCTCGAATGTCGCCTGGGATACACTTTCTAACCTCCTCTAGCAGGATTAGTTCAACAAGCTTGTCATGTTCTACATGGGCAGACTCACTTTCAATCCACCTCCGACAAAGGACCTGTTTCTGCCTGAAGAACTCCACAAATGTTTGTTTGTCAGTCTTCCGGCAGTTACGGAACTGTTGCCGGTAGGCTTCAGGAACAAGTTTATAAGCGCTCAAAACCGCGGACTTAACAAGGACATAGTCTCGACATTGATCCTCAGAGAGGGCAGAAAACACATCTAATGCTTTACCAGTGAAAGATCTATAAATAAGTTGAGATCATTGAGAAACAGGCCACTTGTTAAGTCGGGCAATTTTCTCAAAAAGGGAGAAGAACTTGTCTGGTTCTTCCTCATTAAATTTAGGAACACTGTTGAGACATTTGTCTACACTGAATGTTGAAGTATTACTACCCTGAGCCAAACCTCGTTGTTTGAGAGTTTCCAGCTCCACCTCGAGTCTCTTGAGTTTAACTTGTAAGGCCAAATTACTTGGTGTAACAATTTCCTCTGAATTTCCCGACGGTTGGACTATGATTTCATTGTCAATAAGGTAGTTGAGGACAGCCTCTTCTAACCTAGCCTTATTCATGGAAGAGCGGCCTTCAACTTCATAATAAGCAGCGAGGGATTGCCACTCTGCCTTAGTAAGCCCCTTCAGTACTTCGGCTGAAGGTGAAGCCAAAAAGCTTTCCAGGTCAAACATGTTGAACTCAAAATCGAGTAGTAAAAAAAAAGTAACAGTGGCAGCTAAGCTAACTACCTAGTTAATTAATAATATCAAAATGCAATCAACTGTAAAACACAACAAGGGATTAACCAAACACCTGGTACACAAGATAAGGGTTAACTCACCAGTAGCTTAAGCAATAACAGGAGCAATATAAATGAGCACTGTGAACACAGCAACTTGCATCCAAAAATACTTAGCGATGAAACAACACCTGGCGAGTAACAACACTTGATATGACACAACAATGGTGGTTAGTTCCCGGACACAGGCCCCCACTTGTCGCGATCCCACAACCCTTTATACCTGGGGAGTGAAACCTACCCCAAGTTATTAACAAATAAAGGAACAAATAGGGAACACGGCAATAATTATCCCCACAAAAACCTACTCAACTAAATGTACTTGAATAAGTAAGAACAGTTGAAATAAGTAAGTCACAAAAAGGAAGATAATTAATGAATTCAATTTGTGTTCTAAAGGGAGTAATGACTAGCAAACAAGAATTTAAGGGAATAAGTAATTGTATATTAAAATAAGGGTGATGCCGGAAGGGCGAAAATATACCGTAAGGAGTTAGACCAAACGAATATTACTTAACATAACTATATTACATAGACATACAATATATATACAATCCCTACAAAATAGTTATTTCCTACCAAACAGGAGATTCCTTACCACCAGGATCCCTTCCTAGGCCTAACTAAACGTGTCACTAATACCTGATACCCCTAGGGTATTGCAGAAGACTGGACAAGGCACTAGACAAGGGTCAAGGCTAGAGAACGAATGGACACGTCTACCATATGCCACGGTTTTTCGCTACTGGAGAAGGTGGGGCAAGCCATGGAGGAGAGCGTCTTATATCACATGATCCAGGACATTTGTTGGATAGTTTATATAATTAATTATACTACTCTTGATTTGACTTAACAGAGTAAGACAATGATGCATATTAATAACATACATAAATATACAATTAACCTAAGTAACTAAGAACAATAATAATATAATAAGTACAATTAACAAGTTAATAGCTTGTGTGAAATGTAGGCGTGAACATATGCCTCACGCTATGCGAGTTCCCGAGCCCCACAGGCACGTGACAGATGGGGAGATAAGACAGCGGTGGAAAGACAAGACAAGGTGGGGAGACGAGACAGTGTTGGGGAGATAAGACAGCTGTGGGAAGACAAAACAAGGTGGGGAGACGAGACAGTGTTGGGGAGATA
>NW_024750622.1:0-6321 GCF_018991925.1 Homarus americanus
TCAGAGGTGTACCTGGGAGTGTCGGAAGTGTACCTAGGAGTGTCAGAGGTGTACCAGGGAGTGTCAGTGGAGTACGTGGGAGTGTCAAAGGTATACCTGGGAGTATCGGAGGTGTACCTGGTATTATCAAAGGTGTACCTGGGAGTGCCACATGTGTACCTGGGAGTGTCGGAGATGTACCTGGGAATGTCACACGTGTACCAGGGAGTGTCAAAGGTGTACCTGGCAGTGTCAGTGGTGTACCTGGGGGTGTCAGAGGTGTACCTGGGAGTGTCAGAGGTGTACCTGGGAGGCCGAGGGTACTCAGAGTGTCGGAGGTGTACCTGGGAGTGTCAGAGGTGTACCAGGGAATGTCAGTGAAGTACCTGGGAGTGTCAGGAGGTGTACCTGGGAGCATCAGGAGGTGTACCTGGGAGTGCTTGGGAGGTACCTGGGAGTTTGAGAAGTGTACCTGAGCAAGGCCACAGGTGCCTGGGCGTGTCAGAGGTGTTCCTGGAAGTATAAGAGGTTTACCTGGAGTGTCAGCAGTGTACCTGGGAGTGTCAGCGGTATACCTGGAAGTGTCAGAGGTGTACCTGGGAGTGTCAAAGGTGTACCTGGGAGTTTCAGAGGAGTACCTGGGAGCATCAAAGGAGTACCTGGGAGCGTCAAAGGTGTACCTGGTAGTGTCAGTGGTGTACTTGGGAGTGCCAGAGGTGTACCTGGGAGTGTCAGAGGTGTACCTGGGAGTGTCAGAGGTGTACCTGGGAGTGTCAGAGGTGTACCTGGGAGTGTCAGAGGTGTACCTGGGAGCGTCAAAGGAGTACCTGGGAGCGTCAAAGGAGTACCTAGGAGTGTCAGAGGTGTACCTGGTAGTGTCAGTGGTGTACCTGGAAGTGTCAGAGGTATACCTGGGAGTGTCATTGGTGTGCCTGGGAGTGTCAGAGGTGAACCTGGAAGTGTCAGAGGTGTACCTGGGAGTATAAGAGGTGTACCTGGGAGTGTCAGGGGTGTACCAGGGAGTGTAAGAGGTGTACCTGGGAGTGTCAGGGGTGTACCTGGCAGTGTCGGAGGTGTACCTGGGAGTGCTTGATGGCACTGGGAGTGTCGGATGCACCTGGGAGTGTCAGAGGTGTACCTGGGAGTGTCAGAGGTGAACCAGGAAGTGTTAGAGGAGTACCTGGGAGTGTCAGAGGTGTACCTGGGACTATGGGAGGTGTACCTGGGAGTGTCAGAGGTATACCTGGGACTATCGGAGGTGTACCTGGGAGTATCGGAGGTGTACCTGGGAGTGTCAGAGGTGTACCTGGGATTATCAGAGGTGCATCTGGGAGTGTTAGAGGTGTACCTGGGAGTGTCAGAGGTGAACCAGGTAGTGTTAGAGGAGTACCTGGGAGTGTCAGAGGTGTACCTGGGAGTGTCAGAGGTGTACCTAGGAGTGTCAGAGGTGTACCTAGGAGTGTCAGGGGTGTACATGGGAGTGTCTGAGGTGTACCTGGGAGTGTCAGAGGCATACCTGGGACTATCGGAGGTGTACCTGGGAGTATCGGAGGTGTACCTGGGAGTGTCAGAGGTGTACCTGGGAGTGTCAGAGGTGTACCTGGGAGTGAAAGATGTGTACCTGGGAGTGTCTGGGTGTACCTGGGAGTGACAGAGGTGTTCATCGGAGTGTCAGAGGTGTACCTCGGAGTGTCAGACGAGTACCTGGGAGCATCAGAGGAGTACCTTTGTGTGTCAGAGGTGAACCTGGGAGCGTCAGGGGTGTACCTGGGAGTGTCATTGTTGTACCTGGGAGTGTCAGAGGTGTACCTGGGAGTATCGGAGGTGTACCTGCCAGTGTCAGAGGTGTACCTGGCAGTGTTAGAGGTGTACCTGGGGGTGTCTGAGGTGTACCTGGGAGTGTCAGAGGAGTACCTGGGAGTGTCAGAGCTGCATCTGGGAGTGTCTGGGGTGTACCTGGGAGTGTCAAGGGTGTACCTCGGAGTGTCAGAGGTGTACCTCGGAGTGTATGAGGTGTACCTGGAAGTGTCAGAGGTGTACCAGGGAATGTCAGTGGAGTACCTGGGAGTGTCAAAGGTGTACCTGGGAGTGTCAGAGGTGTACTTGGGAATGTCGGAGGTGTACCTGGGAGTGTGAGAAGTGTACCTGGGAGTGTCTGGGGTGCACATGGGTGTGTCAGAGGTGTACCTGAGTGTGTTGGAGGCGTACCTGGGAGTGTCAGAGGTGTACCTGGGAGTGTCAGAGGTGTACCAGGGGGTGTCAGTGGAGTACCTGGGAGTGTCAGAGGTGTACCTGGGAGTGTCGGGGGTGTGCCTGGGAGTGTCTGAGGGGTACCTGGGAGGTATGCAAGGTGGCACCAGGAGGTGTCAGAGGTGTACCTGGGAGTGTCGGGGTGTGCCTGGGAGTGTCAGAAGTGTGCAAGGTATTAGTGGAGTACCTGGGAATTGTCGGTGTGCCTGGGGTGTGGATGTGTGTACACAGAATTGTTAGAGGTGTAGCAAGTAGCAGGAATGGCCTGCTTGTCAGTGTAGCCAGTCACGTTCACACATATTTACCTATTTGGAGTTTTAGTAGCAGAAACCCCAAGCGGTAGTTCCTCTGTTTTATTGTAAGAGTTGTATATATAATTCACAGGTGTATGTCAGCCACGTAGAAGTCTCACTATCACAAGGTAGGAAGAAATGAGGGAGCTGACGTTTATGTATATGATAAACGTTTGTCACGTCCTTTTCGTATTGAGTTGAGTGAGCTACTGAAGCTAGGGAGCATGCAGTGTGTGGCAACAAGAAGTGCTGAGCCTATGGGTCTCGCCCTCTTGGGTAAGTTGCCCGCTCACGTGTCAATCTCATGTCTTACTCATAGACAGTGGAAAGTTACAGGGTGGTGAATCTGAATATAATATCAGATGTATTGACCCATTTATATAATACATTCTGTTGATGAGACAGGGGCCTATTACATCGCTCGGTCACCTACCAGCCGAGCTCCGTGAGGCCTAAATAACTCACAGAGTACAGTACATCCTAGACAAACCTAACCATGTTATAAACAGATATGTAGACACTAAGCTGGGGATATTACTGTAGGGGTATTCTCTACTACAGGGGACCTAGACTTTTGTGTCGTACGGGTTAGTATGTTATGAACAATGTTGAATTTGGATGATACTGCCCGGTAATAACAGAACAGGAACATTATTGCCAGAATTAACAGAATAGAGGGAATCGTAAGACTTGGTAGAGCAAATTCCCGTGACAGGTAAAATGGCAAGTTATTATTCAAATCAGCAAAATGTGTCTCGTTCAAGAAAGCTAACACTTTTAATTTCTCTGATACTATTTGAATATCATTGATAGTGAAATTCATTATAGGAAGTGGAATTAAAGCAGACTTGAGTTTTCGATTTAACGCAAAATGCTGATGAGTAGGCAAGGTCCGTAATGTACTACAAGTAATTTCATAGTAATCAGGAGCCTTGTAATGCCCTTTCACAACTAGCTGCTTAACACCATTTTGGCATTTTAAAATTACAGTAGTGAGATTTGGAAAGAACAAATACTGCACATTGTGAAGGTGAGCGTGGAACACAGTCTTTAGACTAACTGGCCTATAACTGCATTGCGCTAACGCTGTGCGTACATTTGGTTGTATGACTGCCAATTCACATATTCCCTCTGCAGCAGGAATAAATGCAAACATGTAGGCTGGACATACGTGTAGGTGTAGATAAGACGACTTACACCGTGACAGTACCTCAGAATCCTCTATTGATAACAATGAATATTCTTCATCTACTAAGAAAAGTTCTTTAGGCCTATCTAGGGTATACAGTGTGTCATTCACAAACCAGGGGAAGGGTTCTAAATGCCATGCATTAAACTCATGTTGCCCTCGCATAGGAATGTGGATCAGAATTGCATTGTGCGTGAGGGTTGACTCCAACAGTGGGTAATAATAGTGAACCTCATTGTCATTGAAAATAGGAGTTAAATGATACTGCAACTTGGCTATTTTTAAGGCTTCAAGAAGCGTCTGCACAGGCACAAGCTTCGCGTCCACACGTCCTATCCCGGCATCTACAATGCTGTCTATTAGTTCATTTTTAGAGGTTACAATTTTATGAACTGAAATTTCAGCAGCATGCAAATATTTTGTGAAGTAAAGGAGCCATTCTAACGTCGGGATTGCTTTCTGTAACCTAGTAACAATCCTCGAAACTTGGTTAGACTCCATTATGATTGCATTAACCTTTGATTCTACAGCAGTAATCGCGTGAAAGGTTTGAGAAATAACACGATTCTGTTGAGATACAGCTTGAACGACAACGTCCATGAAACTATTGTCGAATTCATCGAAACTGTGCTGAGACCATGAAGAATGTCCAATGCTGATTGTAATTGGCCGTCGACGTTTTCCATCTGACGCGAAAGTACGAGTTAACTTCCACTCACAGAACGTAGTTTCATACAATAGTCATTTGGGACATTTTGCTTCTGAACAGTCTGTAAGGATGTATCAATCACATTATCATCAACTTGAGGTAAGACATTTATCTAAATTGTACCTTCGGAGCAATCCCATGCTGACATCACTGCAGTCTGTGCGTGAAACACCATATTTTAAGGTACCTGCTTCTTTGAGGTATGCAGAATATACGAAAAATTTAGCAAAGTTTGAAGGTATTCACTAAGTACCTGTAACACCAACAGCATCCCAACATTCAGTGCGGCAAGTTACTTATATTTTATGCCTGTTTATTAATCGGCTAAACTTGTAGCCACTTACTGTAATAAATGATACTTGGGTATAATTTCTGCTCAAAACATAAATTTATTTTACCTAAAAAAATGTCATATTATATACCAGTAGCATATCTGTAAGAATGTCGCCAAAACGAGCATTTATGTACCATAGGCAATAATATAGTAAGGTATTTTTTGCCGAAACTATTAACAACCCAAATAATCAACACTTTATACTGCAATGGCCAATCTCCATGCATGTAAGAAGCAACATTAACTGCAGTGGGCAGTATTTCTAGGATTTTACGATTGGTGCTTTCAACAAGGCCATTAGCCTGTGGATGATATGCTGTCACAAAAGTTTGTTTAATTCCATATTGTGCACATATATGCTCTATTAGCTCATTCTTGAACTCTGTTCCATTATCAGAGAGTAGAACTTTAGGCGTAGTATATGGACATATGAGATTCATCACTAATGCATAGGCTACTGCTTCGGCCGTTTTGCTTTTTAGTGGGACCAAGACCACGAACCTGGAAAAATGATCCACACACACTAAGACGTATCCTGATCCCTGATGACTCATTGGGAGCTGTAACACATCAACAACGACTGTGTCAAACGGACGGTCTGGTGTAGGATATTGTAGAATCGGGGCAGGTGATCCTGTTGATCCTTTATGTTGAGCACATGCCAAACAATTAGCTATGTGTAATTCTATGTCTTTCTTCATAGTGTTCCAGAAATACTTCTTTCGTAAATCCGCTAAGCATTTATCACGACCTTGGTGACCTGCTTGTGGGACATCGTGGAACAATGTTATTACTGCTTTGCGCAAAGTGTCAGGTACGACTATTTGAGACACATTACCCTCAGGAGATTTTCTCGTCCTATTGAGTATGTTATGTCGTAATTCAAACTGACTTAAGGGAAGAAATAACTTGGGGAGTTTAACATCCTCGCCCGATTCGAGAGCAAAAATAACAGCTGACCAATATGGGTCGCGTCGTTGCTCATCTTCCAGTTGCGAAAGAGTGAATGCTGATACAGGCATTACTGGTGCTATATTTCTTGACAGAGACGTCGGCGACAACATTCGCCCTCCCAGGTAAATACCTAAATTCGGGGTCAAACTCTTGAATTGTCAGATACCAGCGTGCTAATCTGCCTGATAAGTTTCTGCCATGGAACAGTTCGGTGACTGCCGCATGATCAGTAAAAACAGTGATCTTGTAGCCAAAGATAATGTCCTTGAACTTCTTAATTGCCCACACAACGGCTAACGTTTCTAAATGCGTCGCCGAATAACGTGTTTCAGCATCGATTAGTTTGCGACTTGCAAATGCTATCACTCTAAACTTCCCACGCGTGTCCTCTTGCATGAGCACTGCTCCGACTCCAATTCCGGGAGCGTCAGTACAGAGAGTGAAAGGTCGAGTGTAGTCTGGGAATGCTAGAACCGGGGCATTGGTTAGCGCTGTCTTCAATGCCGTAATGCTTTCCTCGTGTTCAGCATCCTATATAAACACTGCATCTTTTTTTTGAGCATCCTCGTTCGGGGCGATGCTAATGTTGCATAGTCCTTGATAAAGGAACGAT
>NW_024750623.1:0-22321 GCF_018991925.1 Homarus americanus
TTAATACTCTGGCAAATATCTCATCGGGACCAGGTGACTTATCAGGCTTTAGTTTGTCTATTTGCTTACTAACATCGTTACTAGTCACTACTATCTCACTTAATTTGTTTTCTTCACTATCTCTGAATAGAGTCGGTGCCTCGGGTATCATATTTACATTTTCGGTGGTGAAAACTGTTGAAAAATATTTATTCAAATTATTGCTCATTTCTCCATCGTTATCAGTGAGCTCGCCGGAGTCTGACCGTATTGGTCCAATCTTTTCTAGTGTTTTAGTTTGATACATTTGGTAGAATCCTTTGGGGTTTGTCTTCACCTCCCTTGCTATCCTTACCTCATTATTCCTCTTTGCTTTCCTTATCTCGGTTTTAACCCGACTCGCCAATACCCTATAATAGTCCCGGAGGTGAATTTCGCCACGATTTATCCTTCTACCTATAGCCTTCCTTTGGCCAATGATGTTCTTTAAATAATTATTTATCCATTTAGGGTCATTGTTGTCTGATCTGAGTTTTTTGTATGGTATGTTCTGCTTTTGTGCATTAAGTAACTCACTATTTAAATTGTCGTGGAACTCGGCAATCTCAGATCTCGTTATCAGGTCGATGTCATCTGTCAGGTTCACGGCCAAGCGCGATACCCCCTCCCTCAGCTGCCTCTTTAAACTGTCAAAGTTTGCCCTTCTGAAATCTGGTACTTTAGTGGAATTTTCCTTACGTCTGCCCTGAAAATCTAACTGGAATCGAATTTCTTTGTGATGGCTGTTTGCAAGTTCGTTCCCTACCTCGACATTGCTAATGAGGTTTTCTCTGTTCGACAGAACTAAATCCAGTATATTATTACCCCGTGTGGGTTCGGTTATATGTTGACTTGGCATAAAAACGTCCTCTCCTTTAGCTTTTCCTGTCAGTATTGTAGCTTCCAGTACATGTGGCATCATGTTCTTCACCACCAGTCTTGTGCCATTGCAGAGGATTGGTGGTTCAAGATTTCTTAAGAGCATTATAAGAGTTCAAATCTTGAGAGTGAGGTGGTGAGGAGGCATTCCAGCAGGCTCCAAAGAATTAAGGAATTCTGCAGGGTAATGGAGTGCTTGGTTCTGGTCGATTACTGTATCAACAGATTTGAATGAGGTCTCACTGCCTGGAAGCTGTCTTAGTAGAGTCATGTTGATTTCAGCCACTGTTACATTCTTTGGTGCCAGAATTGTGCGTTCACGCAGCCACTTGTGATCCTTGTAGTGGTGGATAATGTTGGGTAGACCATGTTAGTGAGCTCAGTTGAGGACTTTACAACATTTCCACATCCTTGAGGAATGAATACTTGTCCTTCCGAATCAACAGGGAAAGTTCCATTTCCAATCTGTAGTGGAAGGTTTGCAAACCGTCCAGCATCCTGATCTCCTTGTAGATGTACTCTCATGTTTGTGGATAGGGTGAGTGTCTCAACACTTCTCCAAAGGTATGTTGCCTTGAGGCACGCATTCAGTTCATCAGCTGGAGTGCTTCGAGGAATGACAGGTAGGGTCTGGCGAAAGTCTCCAGCAGTGACCATTGTAATGCCACCCATGAGCTGGTCATTTTCTCGTATGTCTTGCAAGGTCCTGTCCAATGCTTCAAACGCTAATTTGTGAGACATAGTGCATTCATCCCAGACTATGAGGCCGCATTTTTTAAGAGTTTTACCTTTGCCGATCCTATTTTGATGTTGCACACTGGATTCTCATTGTGAGCGAGGTTGAGAGGCAGTTTAAAAGTTGAGTGTGCAGTACGTCCTCCTTCTAGTAGTGTTGCAGCAATGCCTGAGCATGCCACAGCAAGAGCAATTTTCTCCTGATGACGTACTTTGGCCAACAGATGGTTGATCAGGAATGTTTTGCTGTCCCGCCAGGTGCATCGAGAAAGATTATACCTCCCTTCTCCGCTTATATCGCTTGTAAGATCTGTTCCTAAGCATTTGATTGATCAGGAACTAGGTGAGGCTCGTTTTCTTCAAGAAAATTCACCAGAACTTCAACTGAGTAGTCTGTCTCTCTATGCAACTCTCTGTTTGCAACTACTGTTCAGTCCCCATGTTAAGTTTTAAATGAAAGAAGGTGGTTTTCTTACCTTAGAACTCAGATACCTTCACACTGGTTAGTCACCCAGGAGATTATGGTGTATCACTACGTAGAATTTCACTCTGCTTCCGGCATTCAATGCGTTGTGTACTTGATAAATGATGATTTAATGAATTCCATTAACTTCCAACATCCATCTAAGTTATTGGTTATACTTGTCATTACCAATCAGTCATTACCTTTGATAATAATAATAATAGAGGGGTCACAGATACGGGCAGATAATTGCACTTACGTTTATTTGGCACAATTCCATACACTGGACTTATAATTTGCATAGAGAGGTCAGTCACTCACATTCACACAGTACCGTAAGTTATAAGGGAGAGTTTGTCAACCTGGAGAATTAATCATTTAGATCCTTTACAGGATGTGTTAACTTGTCGCTGGACTTAACAACAATCTCGGGGATTTGCACACACAGACTCGTAGCACTGGTAGGACTGTGTGGCCCCTGTTCTAAACCCGCGGAGCAGGAGGCCTTCTATAACCCAAGGTCTAAAGCCTACTGGCTTAAATGTGGTTTTGAGGCTTGAGATGACCCCTATCGGCTGGCCGGGTACCTTATCTCTCCCTAAACAAGCATTTGGGATGGGTTGTGCGGGAGGCCCAGCGCAACCCATGACAATCGCCCCTACTAAGAAAAAATGTTTCTTTGGAGAATAAATTTTCAGCACCTGTATACAATCAAGAGAATGCCTAGCCCAGACATACAATTCGACATTCACACTGTGGTGTGTGTGTAACAAGTAACACTGCAACGGAATGTAGTCGCCAATCGCCACTGAGGGAACACCTCAACATTTACTTTAGTTTTTCTGGCTGGAGGAAAACTCCGCGGCAATTCCCAAGCATTAGTTCATGCTAAGCGTAAGCACGCTATATTTACATTACAGCAACGTGTTGTGTGGTGTAGGGTATGTAGACATTGTTTAGGTGGCACAGGTGTTGTGTTATGTTCTCAAGTGTAGAAAGGTGTGAGAAAAATACATAACATATGACGAGCCGTCAGACGCTTGGAGGCTCCAGTCGACTGGAGTCTAGACCAACTCCACACTCATTTGGGAAGGTGACCTCTCAGTCAGTTGCTCTGGTTCCGCCACAAGTCGAGATAGGAGGTCAGCCCCCACATTCAGGCTGCCCTTGATATACCGTAGGACGAAGTTGAACTGCTGGAGATACAGTGCCCACCTCATCAGACGAGCATTTGCATTCTTAGATGGTCGGAGACTGGTGAGCGGCATGTGGTCTGTCTCCAACACAAACTCACCTCCGTAGAGATAGTAGTAGTACTTCTTGATGCCTTCCACCAGTGCCAAAAGTTCCTTCTCAACCGTGCTGTAATTCCTCTCTGCAGGTTTCAACTTCCAACTGTGATACGCAACTGGAAAAACCTCACCGTCTGCCTCTTGTAGTAGCACTGCGCCAACCCCATCCTGTGAAGCATCGGTCCGGAGGATGAAAGGCTCTTCCTTCCTCACCAGATGAAGGATGGGTTGCTTGCATAGCAGGTTCTTGAGGGCACTGAAAGAATCCTCTTGTTCAGGTCCCCATAGCACCTTGTTAGATGCATGTTTCTTGAGCAGGTCGGATAAAGAGAGAGCCACCACGGCAAAGTTTGGGATGAAGTTCCGGTAGTACCCTACGAGGCCCAGAAATGACCTCACTTGTTTTTTTGTAGTGGGCCGTGGTGCATCTTGGACCTTTTTTATCTTTTCATTCTGGCAGGTGCAGCGTCCTCCGCCGACAGTGTGTCCGAGGAACTGTACTGCGGCCTGACCGATCTCGCACTTGCTTGGTTTCACGGTCATGTTTTTTTGTTGGAACCTCCGGAACACCTCCTCTAAGAGTTCCAGGTGTTCCTCAAATGTTGCTGAATGGATTAACACATCATCCACAAATGCCTCAACTCCCTTGATGCCGTTTAGGACTTGCCTCATAACGCTGTTGAAGATGGCAGGGGAGTTTGTGAGGCCAAAGGAAAGGACTCTGTACTGGTAGAGGCCCCCTGGCGTACCAAAGGCTGTGATCTGCCGACTCTTCGGGTCCAGTGGGATTTGGAAGAACCCCTTGGTCAGGTCAAGTTTGGTAAATAACATGGAACCAGCTATTCTTGAAAAAATAGTTTTCTGATCACACATAGGTTCAGCATCCACCTGGGTAATGGCATTTACTCTCCTATAATCCCCATACATCCTGACACCCCCATCCTTTTTTCGGACGACTACCATAGGACTACAGTATGGAGACGATGATTTCTCGATGATTCCTACTGCTTCCATTTCCTCAATTTCTTGTTTGACAGTGTCCAGTAGTCACATAGGTATAGGAGAGGGCTTTACCCGAATAGGTGTAGGGCTGGTCAGTTCAATAGTGTGACAGTCGACCCGGGCAACTCCTGGCTCATCAGAGAAGATGTCCTTGTAGCGATGCAACAGAGAGCCGATGGCATGTCGTTCCTCTGCTGATAGATTTCCGTTCACCTCAACGTCCGTGAAAGTCTCACTCTGGCGGGAGTGTGCAGTGACAGGCCCATGCTCCTCATCACTGACAGAGATCACTGTGGCAGCACAAGTTACCCCTGACTCACACTGGGAAGGCTCGTCCCTGTCTTCCTCAGTGGAGACTATACCCCCGATCGGTGACGGGAAGTACTTCTTCAGCATGTTGATGTGGAACTTCTTTCGTCGAGATCCCACCTGGACGATGTAAGTCAGATCCGAGACACGCTCTGCAATGTCGAATGGACCTTTCCACTGAGCCAGTAACTTATTGTGCATCGTAGGCAACAGAACCAGGCACTGATCACCTGGCTGGAAACAACGAAGCTTGGCCTTCTTGTCATAGTAAGTCTTCTGGACCTCTTGAGCCTTTATCAGCTCTTGCTTTGGCAGTTGACAGGTTTCTTGGAGACGATCAGCTAAGTCAATGACGTATGTATAAGTGGTCTTGACTTCCGGATCTGATTCCTCATCATCCCACAGTTCCCGAAGAACCTGTAGAGGTCCCCGGACGGACCTGCCGTACATAAGCTCGAAGGGAGACACCTTGAGTGACCTCTGTGGCACCTCTCGGTACGCGAACAGAAGTGGGGCAATGTAGCGCGGCCACTCCTTAGGTTGTTCGGCTGCCATCCTCCTGAGCATTTTCTTCAGCGTCCCATTAAACCTCTCATAGAGTCCGTTGCACATCGGGTGATAGGGTGTTGTCTTTAGCCCCTTTACCGATAACAGCCGCAACAACTCCTCCATCATGGCAGAAGTAAACTGGGTCCCCCTGTCACTGAGGACTTGTTTGGAGATACCGACCCGACAGAAGATTTCCAACATGGCTTCTGCAACAGTCGTGGCCTCAATGTTCCTCAAAGGCACAGCCTCGGGCCACCTCGTGCTAAAGTCAACCAAGGTGAGAATATACTTTTCCCAACGTTCGCCCTTGGGTTTATCGGCCCCACAATGTCCACCGCCACCCTCTCAAGGGATTCAGAGATCAGTGGAAGGGGCTGTAGTGGTGTAGGTGGGACTCGCCCTCGATCACTGGTTTTCTGGCAAACATCACAAGAGCGGACTAGCCTAGCGATCTCCTGGCCCATCCTTGGCCAGAAGAACGCTGCACTGATGCGATCAAAGGTCTTCTTTTTACCCATATGGCCGCCAAGAGCAGTGCAATGACCTAGCTTGAACACAGCAAGGCGGTACTTGGAAGGAACCACGAACTGCAGTCGTGTTTCACCCAGAGACGTCACAGTCTCTCGGTAGAGACGGTTCCTCTTCTTTACGAACCTCATATCGATTCCCAAATGTCTCCTTGATGGTCCCAACCATCAAACTCTTGTGTACTGAAGTGGGCGTGCTGTCATGCTCTTGGACGACATCCTGACTATTGATGAGATCAGACGATGTGGCAATAGCCAATGGGGTGACTCGAAGGTTTTGTTTGAGCCATACCCCGAGTGACTGCAGCAGCATTAACATGGGTCAAAGTGGCAGCATCAGTATGGGATGCAGTATCCACTGCACAACTGTTTCTTGCTCCCTTGATATTTCCAATGATGAGATCGTATATAGGTTCCCTCAGGACTGCTGCAGTGACCCCAACCTGAGAAGAAGGGGGTGTCCACCTCAATCTTGGCCACTGGAACCGTTTGAATGTAACTATTGGCTAATTTAACACTTACTTGTGCTCCGGTGTATTGATGTGGCTTCACCAATTCCTTCCTGACAGTACAGCCTGATGCCCCACTATCTCGCATGGCATTCATTGGAACTCCTCCAGCGTATCCAGGCTTAACAAGAAAGGTGGAGTGACCCCTCGAGGAGACGGTGGAGGCGGCAGTTAGTCAGGAGGTGTGGTGGGGTAGACCTGATTCGGTATGAGCCCCTGCTTCAGGTTGCATGACGATCGGCCATGCTGGAAGGTCAGGCCACTCCCCGTCCACAGTTTGAACATCGGCGGCTTCCTGCTGCTGGTTATTTCGTGGATTATTATTGCTGGCACCTTGGCCTACGAATTGAGCCACGGCGGCTTCCTGCCGCCGGTCCCATCGTGGATTGTTACCCGGGCGCCAACTGTCCTGGTACTTCGGGTGGCCTTGGTACTGCTTCTGCTGCTGTTTCTGTTGCTGCCTTTGCGGTTGTGGTTGCTGGTTATTTCCCTGTTGCCTGGGTGGGTTCGGTGGCTGTTTCTGTTCAGGATGTTGACTTTGTTGGGTACCTGCCGACTCCCTGTTCGACCACCTCCTCCGAGTGTGGTACCCGAAAGCGCTGAAACGAGCGTCTGCTTTGCTTGCCATTTCCTTCGACGTGTTAACTCCATTGGCCCTGATTTGAGCCACAAGTTCAGGACAAGACCTTTCAAACTGCGTGCGCACCATTAAGTCATAACCCCTTCCATGGGCTTGGGGGTTTCATCCTTACTCATCCACTGAGCCACATAGTCCCTTAAACGTTCCCGAAACTGTGCAGCCGTTTCATTTTCTTCCAACATTGTCCTGTTGAACTGATGCCTGGCCTGCTCAGTAGTCAGCCCATATGCCCGCAGCAGTGCAGACTTCATGTCAGGAAATTTATTTTCAGGACGCTCTAGTCGTCGAAGAATCCCTAAAACTTTCCCATCAAATAGGCTCAGGAACTCAAATTCCTTAATACTGTCATCAAGCTTGTAGGCTTCTGCGAGATGCTCAAACCGGGAAATGTACATTTCCATGGATTCGCCCTCCTTAAAGGTGGGCATCTGGGGAAATTTCCTATAAGTGACGTTTTGAGTGGGAGTTCCTGACGGAGAAGAATTTTGGTTCCTTTCCGCTAAGGCCAGTTGGAACTCCCGTTCCCTTTGTCTCTCTTCTTGTTCCAGCTTCTTTTCTTCCTTCTGAAAGTCTAGCTGGGTTAAGAGTTGTTCATGCTCACGTTGCTTGTCTTCTCTCTCCTCAGCCTTCTCCATGTATGCAACCGCCTCAGCCCCCTCCAGCCCGAGGTCACGTGCTTCCTCAAAAGCCGCTGCACGAGCTGACATGGTGTAGGTGTAGGCGATACAATTGTGCAGTTATCCACGGTCTGTGTCCCTGTTCGGGCGCCAATTGTTAAGTTTTAAATGCAAGAAGGTGGTTTTCTTACCGTAAAACTCAGATACCTTCACACTGGTTAGTCACCCAGGGGATTATGGTGTATCACTACGTAGAATTTCACTCTGCTTCCGGCATTCAATGCGTTGTGTACTTGATAAATGATGATTTAATGAAGTCCATTAACTTCCAACATCCATCTAAGTTATTGGTTATATTTGTCATAACCAATCAATCATTACCTTTGATAATAATAATAATAGAGGGGTCACAGATACGGGAAGATAATTGTACTTACGTTTATTTGGCACAATTCCATACACTGGACTTATAATTTGCATGGATTGGTCAGTCACTCACATTCACGCCACAGTACCGTAAGTTATAAGGGAGAGTTTGTCAACCTGGAGAATTAATAGTTTACATCTATTAGGCCGGCCTGGAGTGCTCTTGTAGCAAACAGGCCCTCACCATTGATCACTTCCTTTACAGGAAGTGTTAACTTGTCGCTGGACTTAACAACAATCTCGGGGATTTGCACACACAGACTCGTAGCACTGGTAGGACTGTATGGCCACTGTTCTAAATCCGCGGAGCAGGAGGTCTTCTATAACCCAAGGACTAAAGCCTACTGGCTAAAATGTGGTTTTGAGGCGTGAGATGACCCCTATCGGCTGGCCGGAGATGACCCCTATCGGCTGGCAGGGTACCTTATCTCTACCTAAACAAACATTTGGGAGGGGTTGTGCAGGAGGCCCAGCGCAACCCATGACACCCCAAAACTTCTTCTTCCATCAATAGTTCATTAACAGTGTATGTAAGTTCCACTACAACGGTACAGCAAAGTATATTTTTTTATCATTAAACTGTTATTATTTTATTGTCTAATCATCACTACATATAACACCACCTATCATCATTACATATAACATCATCCATCATCACTACATATAACACCATCCATCATCACTACATATAATACCACCCATCATCACTATATATAACATCATCCATCATCACTACATATAACATCATCCATCATCACTACATATAACACCACCCATCATCACTACATATAACAACATCCATCATCACTACAGATCGGTAAAGTAGTTTCCGAGATTCTCGTGTGGACACACACACAAACACACAGACATACTTCTTTGTTTTATATATATATATATATATATATATATATATACATATATATATATATATATATATATATATATATATATATATATATATATATATATATATATATATATATATATATATATATATATATACATATATATATATGTATGTATATATATATATATATATATATATATATATATATATATATATATATATATATATCTTGATAAAATCACACGGGAAAAGGGAAACAACGGAGCACATTAGCTTTCGTCTTTATTCAAGACATCTTCAGAGGCAACTGGATTTCATGGACAGAGAGAAGCTTAAATATACAGGGTGACCTTATAAAACATGAGGTCAGGTCATAATGATGTCATCCGCTAATCCCCACACCAACACACACGTAGAGGAGCTTAAGAGAAGGGGGATGACGTGACTAGTGAGGTCAGGTCAAAAATTGTAATCCAGTTGCCTCTGAAGATGTCTTGAATACAGACGAAAGCTGAGGTGCTCCATTGTTTCCCTTTTCCCGTGTGATTTTATCAAGATTTATCTTGTCTACGTTTTCATTGTGGATCTACATGATATATATATATATATATATATATATATATATATATATATATATATATATATATATATATATATATATATATATATATATATATATATATATATATATATATATATATATATATATATATATATATATATATATATATATATATATATATATATATATATATATATATATATATATATGTAACCGGTCGGACTTACTGGACCTTTAATTTTTCACTTGACTTGGGGTTTATTAATTATTAGATGGAAATTGCAGTGGAAGCGCCCCTTTGAGAAAAATCCCGAACCAGCACAAGAACACTTAAATCTACTACACAAAATGAACTGTCCGTGACCCGTGGAAGGATAGCGTCTGTGACTGGGATGAATGAGACACACTGTAAAATTTAGACACTTATATTCCCTCCAACACTACAGACACAATCAAATAATGGTACACCAACATATGCTCACCTCTTAACCTGAACTTAAAACACTACTCTGGGGAATAAAAGTTATACAAAATGTTGAAATTATTAGAAACTCAGACAATGCCTCATTAGACAACAATAAATTCAAAGTATTAAGAAATGTTGTTTGCGCACATGAAACAGGCCTTAAGGGCTTTCATCAAAATAATATCAATCACTGAGGAAAAGGTATAACAAAATAAGAAATTATAGACCTAAAGGGCACTCAATAGAATTATGTTACACCAACAGATGCAGGCCTCCTAACCTAACTTAAACACTACTCTGGGAACAAAGGTTATACCTGAGATTGAAATTATAAAGAAATATTAAATGCATTAAAGGAACTAAATCACAGTATCACTTACAACATAAGGGAGAAAACTCATCTGAAAAACAGTTCCCTCATTCTCTGGTTTCAATTAGTGACACAAACATTAAAAACAATACTATCACAATTATTTAAGAAATATGTATTACACCTAGCAAGACAATATCAGTAACTGAAAAAAATATTATCACTAGATTAAGAAGTTACTGAGTCCACCAATACCCGTAAACTCATGCTCCCTAACCTAACATATAGATTCCACCTGCACTCCGTAGTTTTTTAAGACACAACTAACAGGCACCCGTCGTTTAAGGCCCAAGCCAGCCTTTCTCAACCTTGGAAATGTACCTCTAAGTTCCACTAGACTCTTGGTCCCAGTGTGTGACCCTGTATCACTCAGCTGGCTTCACTTTACCCCCAGTGCATCCATGAAACGGAAGGGAGTGAACCAATCAGACCTTGTACTGTTGAGAGAAGCTTTAGCTTCCCGTTAGTAAAAGGTTCTCACTCAGCTGCTTGAAGATATGTGGTATTGTGAGCCGAGGTAGAGGAGAGCTGATGACCCCAAACGATCGTCACGTCGTTAGTTGGGCACCCAGACGGCTGGTTTCACTCCAACTCTCACCATACTCAACAGGTGGCTCAAACCCAGGTCAGTGGACAGTCACACAGCTCGTTTCACCACTCGTCTCATACCGCCAGTGGACGTAGTCATACCGCGTGGGGTCTACAGAACCATGAAAAACCCGGGCTGTTAGCTATTGTCTCACATCACCGTTTGTTCCTACCGCCCTATCAAGCTTTGTCTGAGATTGAATAAACTTACTTGTTAATACTGATGTTAAATAAACGAAGGAACCAGGTCACGCAATCAGTCTCTCCTGGGTACAGCACAGAGGTGGTCCTTGACCTCTCTCACAACTCCCCAGCCACGCTTGCTCACTGGTTCACACTTTTCAGGAGTGACTTATTTACCAGACGATTAACAGCTTAATTAGGACGTACGCAACATTTTCAGACTAGGAAACGATCTATAATTATTTTCAATTAAATAACTGATATTTAATTTCATGATTCGCGTCCCTATTAACTCAGTAAATTACACTTAATATCGTATAGGCCTAGTTCCACAAACTGTACTCAGCTGGAGCGTGGTCTTCCCTCAGACGACCTTGAACTCAGTATCGCCAATGGCGCGGCGTTTGAAATTACACTAAAATTTCTGAATATATATATATATATATATATATATATATATATATATATATATATATATATATATATATATATATATATATATATATATATATATATGCAAATCACTGTAGGCAAGCGATCTAGGTGTTTTCTTTCTTTTCCTTTATATATATATATATATATATATATATATATATATATATATATATATATATATATATATATATATATATATATATATATATACACCTTTTTTCAATTGAAATTGAACAATGCTACTTTTGGTTTCAACATCTTCGAATGGAATCAACATTCTTACACTTGATTAATAACAATCTTTACTTTCCGTTCAACAATCATCCAAAACTTTTCAACAGTCGTTCAACAAGTGACAATGTTTACTTGCTTTCAACAATCGTCTCATTCTTCATTGACAATTCACTAATACTTTCAACATTTTACAAAACTAAGTAACAATCATTAAAACATCATAACTATGCAAAAAGTTTATGTTTTGGTGTTTTTCTTAGATCGAAAGACTAGTTGATCTAATTCGAACTTTTGAAGCAAGTAACGAATCACCGAGTCGAGATGGTGTGCTACACACTCAGTATTTTCATTACGAGTGTGCAGCTTCTCCCGTATACAGTTCGTCGCCGAGCCCCTCCAGCATGCCACGGAGGCACCGAATAACAAGTGCTACAGATCGCGAGCGCATTATCGAGGCCTACAGAGCCAAACAAGATTTCCTCGTAGTTGCAGCAGCCCTTGGAGTTCAGCGCACCACGGCATACTCCATTGTGCGAGTATACCAACGCGAAAACAGGGTTGAAGCGGCTCACGCAGGAGGCAGACACAAGATCATCGACAATGAAACTCTGGATCTAATAGTGATGCTGCTTGAAGCAAACCCTATGATGACCTTGAGAGAGATAAAGTAGGAGGTCATGGATATATTTCCTACAAAACCACATTTCAGTGAGGTAACGCTTTCGCGTTATTTGGAGGGGGAGCTGATATCACTGAAAATGTCCCGTGACTCCCCAGTAGAAAGAAATTCTCCCGCAGTAAAGGAGGCGAGACACGCGTACGCTACGTGGATGCTGGCGACGGGTCTACAGCAGCAACTAGTATACATTGATGAGACAGGTATGTAATTATGTAACCACTTATCAACTATCTGTAGTATGTACTACATAATTACTTAAGTAAACTGTATGTAACGAGTGAGTACTTAATATTGATCTCAGTTTGATGCATCGTACAACTTTCCTTGTGTTAATGTTTAATTACATTACAGTATGACTACATACACTGATGTTTCATTTCCAGGGTTCAATCTGTGGACCAAGAGGACGTACGGCAGGGCAAGACGCGGGGAGTGTGTGCATCGCGCCGTTGGTGGACAGCGTGGCAGAAACACGACAGTGATTGCTGCGATAGCTGAACACTGTGGAATACTCTATCACGAAATTCACTATGGTTCAGTGACGAAGGAAGTATTCAGTGATTTCATCGCATCACTTGCAGCAATAATCGGAGACGCAAGATCCATACTTGTTCTAAACAACGCTCCAATTCACAACGGTATCGCAGCAGTCTATCCCGAGCTGAATTTTAAATTTCTCCCTCCATACTCTCCTTGCTTGAGCCCCATAGAAAACTGTTTCTCTGTGTTTAAATCATACCTGAAGCAGTACCTCCACCGTGAAGCTCCACGGTGCAACGCGGCCCACGCCAGGCAAGAAGGAGTGACTCTCAATGCACTGAGGGAGAACATTTTGCAAGTTGGCGTGGAATTTGCACTGCCTAGTGTCACGGAACATGTTGTGTCGCAGAACTATAACCATGTCAACACCTACTTGGTTCAATGTATTGAGCGCCGAGACATCTTCAATTGATATACAGTAGGTCTACAGTAATAGAGTATAACCTACTGCCTTACCGTTTGTTCCACTTGAAACAATTCACAACAAAAACCTTCTATACACTCATGGGTTCTTTTTTACCTGACAGGTTACTATTCGTGAGGCAGAGGAGGAAGGCAAGTCAACGGGATGCTGATATGACACTCCTCTCCACAATCCCACTACCCCTCCCACCCTCACCTACCTCCATCCCTACCTTACAGCCAGGCAGAAACAACCCACCAAGGTGTACGAGGCCTTTACTGTGAATTGCTTCGTGGAAGTATTATGACACCAATGTATTTAGCTATTAGTATAAGGCCCTTTTTTCTTTGTTTCTTTTTAAGCAATCGTATGTTTTATGTAGCTACTACATACTAAAGACTAAAGACATTACATAATTACATATATTTATCGCAGAATTCATTGTGTTGTTGATGTTTGTGTAAGTATACTCAAAAATTAAATATTCATGGCTGTTACTGATTTTAAAGATTGTTGAATAAATTCTTTTCAATGATGATTGTTTCAGTCGCATTGTTGAAAAGTTTGGTTGACTGTTGAAAGCAATCGGAGATATGTGGCTGTTGAAAGGTTTTGTAAATTGTCAAATCAAAATAACTGATTGTTGAATGGATTCGGAAAATAGTTGAAAGCAAATAGAAATTTGTCATTCTAAAATCTTGATTGTTAAAGGCAAGTGGTCAATTGTTCAATTGCAAATGAAAGAAGGTGTATTATTTCTCCTACATCCATATTAATGTTTAAATAAATATTGTATTTGTATATTGTGTCTATTATTTACCAACAGTATTTACCGTTATTTCTTCCCTAATACTTGATACTATCATTACATATACCCACGAGCCTCCTCTCGTCACGCTACCAATGGTAATAAGTATGAGAGTAAAAGGAATTGTTACTGACACACAGGTCCTTATAAAATGGAGGCTGCGCAGGCCCCTATATTAAAACAACCAAAATAAACATATATATAATAAATAAATAAATATATATATATATATATATATATATATATATATATATATATATATATATATATATATATATATATATATATATATATATATATATATATATATATATATATATATAACTGTGTAGAGTTGTCAGGTCTCGCTGGAGCTTCATGCTGGAGGCGTCTCATTATTTCAATCTTAACTCTTTTTATCTTTTACTCTGAGTGTCTTATACCACACTCACCTCACACCGCAAACCTCTCACCTGACACCTTTCACCTGACACCTCGCACCCCATTACCTGCTTCATTGTAACAACAATATACACAGTGAATGAGATTGACGAAAACATACAAGCTAATATACTCTCCATTATACCTTGACATAGCGACATACTGTGCTCTGTCATACCAGTTTTTAATTACTCTCAGTTTTCAGTGGTACAGTCGCCTCTCCTCCTGAACCACGAACCCCGAGATTCAGACTCGTGAATCCGAATCATTTATGGACAGAATAATGCATCAGTGTCGGGTTCATGAGTCCGAATCTCGGGGTTCATGGTTCATCACCTGCAGCAAAGACAATTATGAAAAAATTACCTGACACCTAACACACCTAGCATGTACACCTAACCTAACCAGACCTGACCTGACCTGACCTGACCTGACCTAACCTAACCTAACCTAACCTAACCGCTAACGCCTGCTGCTGTGATGTGCTCTCTTTCCAGCCGTAAGCCTTAAGTTTTCAGTTCCTTTTTCTTTTCCATTCATGTCATCCCATTTGTTGCATAAAAACCACGACCAGCTTAATCCTTTTCTCCATTTTTGGATGGACGTCTGAGTCGGGATTATCTCTCCTGTTCAGTGTGAAGATGTTCAATGTCACACATCAAACAGAACTTTCCTGTACTGAGAACACACGAGCAACGATGAGCGACTCCTGGTAAGAGATCACAGAGCGCAAGGTGAAACTATGGGCAAGTTTCTTTACGCCATTTGCCTCTGTCTACCCAGCAGTAATTGGGAACCTGGATGTTAATCGATTTGCCGATCGTGTTCCCAGGGTAATGGTTAGCCAGAGCAGTTGGCGTTGTCCGGTCTTTTCGAATTATTCCTTGCCACTGGGTCATGCAACTCGTTAACTTAGGGTGTGGTTGTTGTGTTGGCGACAGCTTCTGCACCTTAAGCAAATTCACGCCTACTGTAGGTGGCCCTTGGGCCGGCCATCCTCGCTACACACGAGGGGCAACCATTATACAGACCGATATTGGTTTCAAGAAAAGCTTTAGTCGTCGTAAATCTGCTAGTATCAGCTGTCCCACCCAACGGTGACATTACCTCGACACAACCTCCTGTTTATACTTGAGAAACAATGATACCGCAGTCCAAGACCAGAGGTTAATAATGTATCTTGGAAGGTTGACACAAAATTTGTTAGGGAGAAGGAGGAAGACATCACAGGACCAGTGACCCAGGCTGTGAAGAAGTGACTTATGTCTGGTCCACCTGATTCAACACCTCACGAGAAAGAATCTATACAACATCAAAGTGTTCCTCAGTCTATTAATTAACATTGAATATAAAAACATAAGTTTACAATGTCTAAGATAAAATGTTGACAAAGAAGAAGGATACACCAAACTTTAGAAAAGTCCAGTGTTTTAATTACCTACTGAGCAACACTCTTGCTTCATCACAAACTCTTGCGAAATTTACACAGAATGAATTATGCATACGTGGGTGTAAGAACAGGCAAGCAATCTAAGTCCATGAAACAAGATTTACATTACAGTAGAAACACTTTCCTTGTTGCTGAATATATGGTCAACACAAGAGTGAAATATGAGAGAAGAAACTTGAATACAAATATGATATTTGAATTGTGGGGGAAAAATACATTAAAATATAAGCTAATTGTAAGCCGAGTGGAGTGTGGACATTACTCTAAAAAATAATCACATAACTAAGTAGAAATTCCGAGTTATTTGGTCAATTATCAATACTTAAGGTGAAGCAATTTAAAACAAAATCCAAACTTTTTCGGCACAAAAGGACGGTGTGTTAAACTTTATGGAAACTTGGATATTAGTATTTAATTCATCATTGTCTTCAACACCAACACATTAACCCATAACACAAGATCACTAATGCTCTTCTTCCCATTGGACAATACAACAATACAGTTCATATAGTATCATTTAATCTCATGACAACAGAGCTGCAGCTCGTGTATCTCTCTACCCCGGCACCGGTCCACGTGTCAGGGTATACAAACACCTCACTTTAATATTGCTTTCTTACTCGTTTCCTTTCTTTTTCAATCTCTCATTCCTCTTATTCCTAGTCATTTGCTCATATACACTGTTATAGTTCAGGTTTATTTAAAAAAAATACGTCTTTACGCTTCCATTCTTCAAAAATTGTTTGTAGTTTTGGTCATATCGTTTTCGACTTTGTATATTCTAACACCGTACTCATCTGCCAATCATCTATAATTATCACTTTAAATGTTATAGTAACTCTTACACTTTATACTTTGCTCATTAATACAGCTGTTGAGTGCCCGTGTTTCACTCTGATACATCAAAGAAAGTTGGGCTGCCTTTCCCTCACACTCCTCCACGTCTGCAGGCTCAAATATTTACCTTGCATGACTTTCCTCACAGCTTCAGGAGGCTGTTGGTCTTTCATCATACTTTCAGATGTCTCCGAATCCATTCTCCTGTCGCTACGGATAAAGTTCCTCCCCGAAATCTTAAAATTCTGAAACTTTTCTTGTTTGTATTCATCAACTAAACCTTATACTATGACACTTTTTGTGTACTTATCTCGCGCTCACAACTATGTACAGGTGCTTATTAAGTCACTCTCTTACATTGTTTATAAAAGTTTCACACAGTACGCTTCTAATTTTGCCTCTTAGTCAATATAGTGATTTGCTTTTAACGTCACTCATTCCTTCAGGAACATTTTATCTCCTTCCTAATATACCAACTTTGACTTCTCGTAAAGCTGAATTGGTAAATATTTGTACCAAGAGGATATACCACATCCCGTATCTGTATCAGATCAGTCTCTTATTTTGTCATTTGTCGTGATACAACTCCTGTTTTCTCCCTCACAATCTCTCACTGTCTTAAAAAACATTCTTCCATTATTATCTTTTTTCTCCTCTCACAGTCTCTTCCTCTCAGCTTTAAAAGACACCTTTAGTAGGTCAATGATCCCAGCACAAATATTGTCATGACGTGCCAGCCCTTCCTTGCCATCACGTGCCAGCTCTTCCTTGTTATGACGTGCCAGCCCTTCCTTGCCATGACGTGCCAGCTCTTCCTTGTTATGACGTGCCAGCCCTTCCTTGCCATGACGTGCCAGCTCTTCCTTGTCATAACGTGCTAACTCTTCATTGTCATGACGTGCCAGCTCTTCCTTGTCATGACGTGCTAACTCTTCATTGTTATGACGTGCCAGATATTCCTTGTTATGACGTGCCAGCCCTTCCTTGTTACGACGTGCCAGCTCTTCCTTGCTATGACGTGCCAGCCCTCCTTTATCATGACGTGCCAGCTGTTCCTTGTCCTGACGTGCCAGCTCTTCCTTGCTATGACGTGCCAGCCCTCCTTTATCATGACGTGCCAGCTGTTCCTTGTCCTGACGTGCCAGCTCTTTCGTTTGAAGTGACAGCTCTTCCTTATTACGTGGCTCAATCATGTTAATATTGTTATTATTATCCACTCTGTATCTGTGCTTTTCTGGCTAAATAAACTGTTTCAATTCAATTTAATTCAATCAATTAAATTCAGCTCTTCCTTGTCATGACGTGCCAATTCTTGCTTGTCATGACTTGCCAGCCGTTCCTTGTCATGACGTGCCAGCCGTACCTTGTCATGACGTGTCAGCTCTTCCTTATGAAGTGACAGCTCTTCCTTGTTATAGTATGCTAGTTGTTCCTTGTCATGGCGTGCCAGCTATTCTTTCTCTCTTATTTTCAAATTATAGCCCTTTGTAAAACCCGACGAGTTCAGTAAGTTATTGCCTAATGTATAACGGAACGACAGGTTTATCCATCCTTGCTCCCCTGAATCCTGTCATGCCAACCTGTGAACGTCATCATCTCCCCTTCTTGGTATATCCCCAGCCACTTCTTCACACCTTATACTTATCATACTGTTAAAGGTAAGGTAGAACATCTTCCCTGTGTTGCTAACATTCAGTAACTTATCAACGTGTTCCAGCGAATGTTATCTGGACTTACACTCAGAGGGCAAGAAGAGGACTCGAGTATGAGTGTTCACAGATACTCGATTATTCGTGTTCCTAGGTACTCGAGTAGGCGTGTTCCTAGAGACTCGAGTATGCGTGTTCCTAGAGACTCGAGAAGGCGTGTTCCGAGGTTATGTCAGGGCTAACAATACAAGTTCAGTGTCATACACATAGTATACCAAGTGCACTGAACCACATAGTGTTTTATGTATCAATGGGACGTCCGATATAAAATCTGCAGGCTTCCAAAGTATAATAGCATCGACTGTCAGTGCTGAGGAAGGGAAAAACAACCTCAGGCTTTCAGAAACTCAGATGGAGAGGTGGTAGTGGCTCTTTATGCTGTTTACGGGAAGAACTCCGGACAATCTTGGCAAACAGTGTTGGCTCTCACGCCAGTCGTCTCCATATACTACACTGAAGACTGAATGGCGATCATGTTGTGTAAATGATGATGAGGAAATAAATGTTGTTCACAGTACTTTTTCTTTGTTGATGATGGTAGTATGGTTGTTGTTGATGATGGTAGTATGGTTGGTGTTGATGATGGTAGAATGGTTGGTGTTGATGATGGTAGTATGGTTGTTGTTGATGATGGTAGTATGGTTGGTGTTGATGATGGTAGAATGGTTGGTGTTGATGATGGTAGTATGGTTGTTGTTGATGATGGTATAATGGTTGTTGTTGATGATGGTAGAATGGTTGGTGTTGATGATGGTAGTATGGTTTTTCTTGATGATGGTAGTATGGTTGGTGTTGATGATGGTAGAATGGTTGGTGTTGATGATGGTAGTATGGTTGTTGTTGATGATGGTATAATGGTTGTTGTTGATGATGGTAGAATGGTTGGTGTTGATGATGGTATGGTTGTTGTTGATGATGGTAGTATGGTTGGTGTTGATGATGGTAGTATGGTTGTTGTTGATGATGGTAGTATGGTTGGTGTTGATGATGGTAGAATGGTTGTTGTTGATGATGGTAATATGGTTGGTGTTGATGATGGTAGAATAGTTGGTGTTGATGATGGTAGTATGGTTGTTGTTGATGATAGTATAATGGTTGTTGTTGATGATGGTAGTATGGTTGGTGTTGATGATGGGAAGTATGGTTGGTGTTGATGATGGTAGAATGGTTGGTGTTGATGATGGTAGTATGGTTGGTGTTGATGATGGTATGGTTGGTGTTGATGATGTAGAATGGTTGGTGTTGATAATGGTAGTATGGTTGTTGTTGATGATGGTATAATGGTTGTTGTTGATGATGGTAGAATGGTTGGTGTTGATGATGTTAGAATGGTTGGTGTTGATGATGGTAGTATGGTTGTTGTTGATGATGGTAGTATGGTTGGTGTTGATGATGGTAGAATGGTTGGTGTTGATGATGGTGGTATGGTTGTTGTTGATGATGGTAGTATGGTTGGTGTTGATGATGGTAGAATGGTTGGTGTTGATGATGGTAGTATGGTTGTTGTTGATGATGGTATAATGGTTGTTGTTGATGATGGTAGAATGGTTGGTGTTGATGATGGTAGTATGGTTGTTGTTGATGATGGTAGTATGGTTGGTGTTGATGATGGTAGTATGGTTGTTGTTGATGATGGTAGTATGGTTGGTGTTGATGATGGTAGAATGGTTGTTGTTGATGATGGTAGTATGGTTGTTGTTGATGATGGTATAATGGTTGTTGTTGATGATGGTAGAATGGTTGGTGTTGATGATGGTATGTATGGTTGTTGTTGATGATGGTAGTTATGGTTGGTGTTGATGATGGTAGAATGGTTGTTGTTGATGATGGTAGTATGGTTGGTGCTGATGATGGTATATGGTTGTTGTTGATGATGGTAGTATGGTTGGTGTTGATGATGGTAGAATGGTTGTTGTTGATGATGGTAGTATGGTTGTTGTTGATGATGGTATAATGGTTGTTGTTGATGATGGTAGTATGGTTGGTGTTGATGATGGTAGTATGGTTGTTGTTGATGATGGTAGTATGGTTGTTGTCGATGATGGTAGAATGGTTGTTGTTGATGATGGTAGAATGGTTGTGTTGATGATGGTAGTATGGTTGTTGTTGATGATGGTATAATGGTTGTTGTTGATGATGGTAATGGTTGTGTTGATGATGGTAGATGGTTGTTGTTGATGATGGTAGTATGTTTGGTGTTGATGATGGTAGAATGGTTGAATTGTTGATGATGGTAGTATGGATGTTGTTGATGGTATAATGGTTGTTGATGATGGTATAATGGTTGTTATTTGATGATGGTAGTATGGTTGGTGTTGATGATGGTAGAATGGTTGGTGTTGATGATGGTAGTATGGTTGTTGTTGATGATGGTATAATGGTTGTTGTTGATGATGGTAGTATGGTTGGTGTTGATGACGGTAGTATGGTTGTTGTTAATGATGGTAGTATGGTTGTTGTCGATGATGGTATAATGGTTGTTGTTGATGATGGTAGTATGGTTGTTGTTGATGGTGGTAGTATGGTTGTTGTTGCTGATGGTACTATGGTTGGTGTTGATGATGGTAGTATGGTTGTTGTTGATGATGGTAGTATGGTTGTTGTCGATGATGGTATAATGGTTGTTGTTGATGATGGTTGTATGGTTGTTGTCGATGATGGTATAATGGTTGTTGTTGATGGTGGTAGTATGGTTGGTGTTGATGATGGTAGAATGGTTGTTGTTGATGATGGTAGTATGGTTGTTGTTGATGATGGTAGTATGGTCGTTGTTGATGATGGTAGTATGGTCTTTGTTGATGATGGTAGTATAGTTGTTGATGATGGTTGGTGTTGATCATTGTATTATGGTAGGTACTGGTAGTGACTAGAGCGTTGGTTGGGCTGCATGTGTAAGCTCACAGGAAGTTATATAATGTGTCATGTAAGATAAGGTTGTTCATGAAAGATTTTGGTGTTTCATATTTACTTTCATACTAAATAAATGTAATAACATGTGATATTTATCATTTAACTTAAGGGATCAGAGCGAGGGATCAGCGGTCGTCGGTGGTCAAGGAGTGATAAAGGTTTTTAAAAATCACGGCTGTAGAGTAAAGCCTTTCGGCAAACAAGGAGGAATTTACAGCTGGGTAGAATGACAGTGACTTTATCTCTCTCTTACGCAAGCAATCACGCAAGCAATCACGCATGCACGCAGGAAAAACAGTAATCTCTTCACCTCCGGTCAACGAATAGTAAAAGCACAACAATTCAAAGCGTAATAACAAATAATAATGATAACTACAACACTACATAATTATAACACAGTCCACGCAGCCGTAAGAGTGTGATGTACCGTGTATCTATCTTGGGTGTCTGGGGTCATGGGGTACAATGTAAGTCAGGTAGAAGCAATAATAACACTACTACTACTACTAATAATAAAAGCTATAATATCTACCGTCATGTCTTCCAAGACTCGGTAAAACAGATGAAAAAAAATCTCCACTCTTTCACTCATCGATATATCCCTTATAGAACACCAAGAATAAACAACGCAGGTATTTGCTTTTAATTTGTTACCTATTTCGTTGTGCAGTACAAGCCATTTAACATTTTTACACAAACTCTCTGACGTAAAGTTGAGTTCGGAATAAGTGAGAGAGAACCAGGATTGGCTCCTAAGGTAAAATAAAGTGTAATAACTTTTCCCTGAGAGGACGGAGTCAGGCAGCCGTAATGCACTTTATGGACTAAAAAATAATTTCATATGACGAGGTCGTAATGAACGAAGAATATTTGATCATTTATATCAGCGGAAGTTGGGTTAACTTGAAGTATTT
>NW_024750624.1:0-9509 GCF_018991925.1 Homarus americanus
TTCACTCCCTGGTTCTCCCGTGCGACTCCCAGTTACACCTCAGACACTCCCAGGTACACCTCAGACACTCCCAGGTACACCTCTGACTGTCCCAGGTACACCTCAGACACTCCTAGGTACACCTCTGACACGCCCCGGTACACCTCTTACACTCCCAGGTACTCCTGTGACACTCCTTGGTACTTCTCTAACACTCCCAGGTTCACCTCAGACACTCCCAGGTGCACCTTAGACACTCCACGGTTCACCTCAGACACTCCCAGGCACACCTCTGACACTCCCAGGTACACCGCTGACACTGCCAGGTACACCTCTGACACTCCATGTACACCTCCGACACTCCCAGGTACACCTCTGACACTCCAACGTACTCCACTGACACTCCCTGGTACACCCCTGACACTCCCAGGTGCACCTCCGACACTCCCAGGTACACCTCTGACACTCCCAGGTTCTCCACTGACATTCCCTGGTACACCACTAACACTCCCAGGTACACGTCCAACACTCCCAGATACACCTCTGACAGTACCAGGTGCACCGCTGACACTCCCAGGTACACCGCTGACAATGCCAGGTACACCTCAGACACTGCCAGGAACACCTCAGACACTGCTAGGTACACCTCAGACACTCCCAGGTACACCTCAGACACTCCATGGTGCACCTCTGACACTCCCAAGTGCACCTCTGACACTCCCGGGCACACCTCTGACACTCCCAGGTACACCTCAGACACTCCCAGGTACACCGCTAACACTCCCAGGTACACCTCTGACACTCTCAAGTACACCTCTGACCTCCCCAGGTACACCTCCGACACTCCCAGGTACACCTCAAAACACTCCCAGGTACTTCTTACTCCCAGGTACACCTCCGGCCTCCCAGGTACCTCGGCCACTCAGGTGCCTTCCTCCACCTCCCAAGGTATCCTGACATTCCATAGTACACCCCTGACCTCCCAGGTATACCTCTGACACTCCCAGGTACACCCCAGACACTCCCAGGTACACTTCTCATACTCCCAGGTACACCTCTGACACTCCTAGGTACTCCTGTGTCACTCCCTGATACACGTCTAACACTCCCAGGTACACCGCTGACACTCTCAGGTACACCTCAGACACTGCCAGGTACACCTTAGACACTGCCAGGTACACCTCAGACACTGCCAGGTACACCTCAGACACTCCCAGGTACATCTCAGTCACTCCAAGGTGCACCTCTGACACCCCCAAGTGCACCTCTGACTCTCCCAGGCATATCTCTGACACTCCCAGGTACACCTCAGACACTCCCAGGTACACCACTGACACGCCCAGGTGCACCTTTGACACTCCCAAGTATACCTCTGACACTCCCAGGTATACCTCCGACACTCCCAGGTACATTTTTTACACTCCCTGGTATACCCCTCACACTCCCAGGTACACCTCTGACACTCCCAGATGCACCCCAGACACTCCCAGGTACACTTCTCACACTCCCAGGTACACCTCCGACACTCCCAGGTACACCTCTGACACTCCTAGGTGCACCTCTGACACTCCCAGGTACACCTCTGACACTCCCAGGTACACGTTTGACACTCCCAGGTATTCCACTGACATTACCTGGTACACCTCTGACACTCCCAGGTACACCGCTGACACTGGCAGGTACACTTCGGCTTGCTCCCAGGTACACCTGCGACACTCCCAGGCACACCTCTGGCACTCCCAGGTACACCTCAGACCTCCCAGGTACCACTTTGGGCACTCTTGGGCACCTCTGACTCCAAGTGCACTCAGTGCTCCCAGGTACACCTCCGACGCCTCCCAGGTACACCTCCGACACTCCCAAATACACTTCTCACACTCCCAGGTACACCTCCGACACTCCCAGGCACAACTCCGACACTCCCAGGTAAACCTCCGATTCTCCTAGGTACAACCTCTCACACTCCCAGGTATACCTCTGACACTCTTAGGTATTCCTCTGACACTCCCTGGTACATCTCTGACACTCCCAGGTACACCTCAGACACTCCCTGGTACACATCTGACACACCCAGGTACACCTCTTTCACTCCCTGGTTCTCCCGTGCGACTCTCAGGTACACCTCAGACACTCCCAGGTACACCTCAGACACTCCCAGGTACACCTCGGCCACTCCCAGGTACACCTCAGACACTCCTAGGTACACCTCTCTCACTCCTAGGTACACCTCTCACACTCCCATGTACTCCTGTGACACTCCCTGGTACTTCTCTGACACTCCCAGGTACACCTCAGACGCACCCAGGTACACCTCAGACACTCCCAGGTACACCTCAGACACTCCAAGGTGCACCTCTGACTCTCCCAAGTGCACCTCTGATACTCCCAGGCACACCTCTGGCACTCCCAGGTACACCTCAGACACTCCAAGGTACACCGCTGACACTCCCAGGTAAACCTCTGCCACTCCCAAGTACACCTCTTACACTCCCAGGTACACCTCCGACACTCCCAGGTACACCTCCGACACTCCCATGTGCCTTCTCACACTCCCAGGTACCTCCGGCTTGCTCCCAGGCACAACTCCGGCCTCCAGGCTGGCCTCCACTTTTACTCCCTAGGTACACCTCCCAGCACTCCCCGTTACACCTCTGACACTCCTAGGTATTCCTCCTGGCCTCCCTCGGCATCTCTGGCCTCACAGGTACACCTCAGACACTCCCCTGGGTACCTCTGGCCTCCCCAGGTGTTAGGTTCTGGATAATACGTTCAATATACAGGAGCGAACACAAACACCTGTATAGTTTTGTAGGTTCGATTTACTGGATCAGAGATATGTACACAGAGGGAAGTAACGCTCCTCAGCTTGGCTCCTTGTCAACTGCTATAGACGACGTATGGCAAGTGAGACATTAGCAGCTTCCATACGTCGCCATGCACATTAATTAAGCATGTGGGATATGGTAATAACATTGCCACACGCTGCTAGCTAGGCTGAATAAATAATACATAAATGGAGCACATACATAATATACATACATAATATATAATCCAGCATACATAATATACATACACCTCCCTCCCCCTATACGCTCATAGCAAAGTCTTGAGCGGACCTTTTCTTTTGGATCCGTTCTGAGCGTCGAGGGACTAGATCACTGGGAAGGGTATGGGACTCAACACTGGTGGTGGGGTCAGCAGAAGGCATTGTTACGGGGCGGAGAAAACGGCAGTTCCTCCACCACACACGACCACTGGGTAACCGCACCTGGTAGTCCCGTGACCTACCGAGACCCATGACTACGCCTACTTTGTCCCAACGTAGGGAGGTCGGGTCCTGAACACGGACTTGAGTGCCGACACTCAACCTGGGGAGAGAACGGGCGTGGTCGTTGTAGCGGGCGACGACGTCTTGAGCACGTTCGGCGGCTCGGCGATCACAATCCTCTGTCTTGGCCTGCCACTCCTTGGAGAAGGATTGACGGTGAGCAGGGACACAAGAACGAAGGGGGCGTCCATACAAAACCTGGGCAGGGGAGCGTCCGGTGTAGTTAGGTGTGTTGCGGAGTTCAAGAAGACCCCGGTCGAAGGCCTCGCAGTCGATGTTCCCAGAAGGGGCCACCTTAAGGATGAGGTGCTTCAGGGATTTGACAGCAGCCTCAGCGTGGCCGTTGGACTGCGGGTAATGGGGCGATGACAACACATGCCGGACTCCCCATCGGTCAAGGAACACAGCAAAGTCCCGGCTTGTGAACTGAGGCCCTCCGTCGGTTCGCAGGCGTACAGGAACGCCCACGTCACGGAAGTAGTGGCGGAACTTGCTGATGGTGGCGGCAGGCGTCGTGTCATTACCGCACTTGATGACAACCGGCCAACCAGAGAGACGGTCGACGATAACGAGGAAGGACTTTCTTGACACACAGAAAAAGTCGGCCGACACAGACTCAAAGGGGCGGGTGGGGTTGTCGTCACTCATGAAGGGTTCCTGCTGCTGGCTGGGTTGTAATACTTGGCAGGGCTCACACGCACGGACAACATTGGAGATGTCGGAGTTGATGCCGGGCCAGAACACGGTCTGTCGTGCACGTCGTTTGGTGGCCTCAGCTCCACGGTGGCTGTCGTGAAGGCAAGCCAAGGCGTGGGGACGTAATGCAGCAGGGACAACTACACGTGCTCCGTACAGAACAAGGTCTCCGTCGCAGTAAAGTTCATCGCGGAGTTTCCAATACGGGAGCAGGGTGTTGTGAAGATCGTAGCGGTTGCTAGGAAATCCATTCCTCACACACTCGACAAGTCGGACGTAGGAAGGGTCATCTCGGGCCGCTGTTCGAAGGTCCTCCATTGCCTTGTCGTCATCTGGTGACAGGTCCGAACGAAGGGATTGGACGGCATGGAGAGTGACCACAGTCCTGACGGAAAGAGCGAGGTCGGCGTCGAGCACATGGTCTTCTGGAGTGGGGCGGCTGACAGGAGAGCGGGATAAGGCATCAGGGATGCAGAGCTCCTTACCAGCACGCCACACTGCTGTGAAGATGTACGCCGAGAGCTTCTCTTTCAGACGCTGGAGGCGAGGGTTCTCAACGGCGTCTAGCGTGTAGTGGTTGAGGATCGGGACAAGCGGGCGATGGTCGGTCACTAGGTGAAAGTGTTGCAGGCCTATGAGGTAAAACCTGCACTTGGACATCGCCCAAACCACAGCCAACAGCTCCAACTCAATAGTGGCGTAGCGCGTCTCAATGTCAGAGAGGAAACGCGAGCCACACTGGACGAGCCGGAACTGCCCTCCACCATGATCCTGCAGTAGGGCGTATCCCACGCCATACAAGCGTGAAGCATCTGTCTGCAGAACTGTCGGCAAGGCTGGGTCAAACGTGGCGAGGACAGGTGGACGAGACAGGGCCTGTTTCACTTGCTGGAAGGCCTTGTCGTGGTCGGGGGTCCACAGGAATGTCCTCTTGGGGCTCATCAGGGGGCGAAGTGGTTGAGCAGCTGCGGAGATGTCCGACGAAAACTCTGCTAACTGGTTGACGAGACGGATGAAGGACCTCAAGTCGGTCAGGTTAGCAGGGGTGGGAAAATCCGTGATGGCGCGGACCTTTTCCGGGTCAGCTGCGATACCATTCCCTGAGACGGTGTACCCACAAAAGTCAACTGAAGAGCTGGCCAGAACAAACTTGTCGGCATTTAGGGTAATGCCGTGCTTCCGGCACCTGTTGAGTACCTCGTAGATACAGCAGAGGTGATCCATATAATCCTCGTCGTACACGAGTATGTCGTCGACCACTTTCACACAGTTTGCCAGACCTTGTAGAGCCATATCACCTCGAAGACAGAAAGCGTCTCCTGTAGCGGCGAATCCCATGGGGCCACGGCAATAACTGTAACGTCCATGCGGGGTGATGAAAGTTGTGAGTGGTCGGTCTTCTTCGGCAAGCTCTATCTGCCAGTATCCACACAGGGCGTCCATCGTCGTGAAGAAGCGCGCCTTCAGGTTCACACTGCGTATAGCTGCAAAGGGCGTGGGAGAAGGGTGCGCAGGACGAGACACCTGGCTGTTGAGCTTGGAGAGGTCAGTGGTGATCCGAACACCACCTTTAGGTTTTGCGACGACAACCATAGGGTGACACCATGGAGACGGGTCATCGCCGGTTGGTGCAATAATTTCTTGGGCGACCATGGAGTCCAGCTCGTTTTTGACCGCCTCGCGGAAGGCCAGGGGAACCAGTCGTGGGGTGTAAATAGCGAAGGGCTTCGCGTCGTCCCTCAGGTGGATCCTCATGGGGGGACCTACCATCTTCTTGAGGGGCTTGGATTCCAGAGCGGACTTGGTCACCAGAACATCGCTGAATTCCTTCAGGAAGTACTTCCGAGCATCCGAAGGAGAGGTGTCACTGGCAAGAGGCAGGGGTAGGGCGGCAGCAGGGTCGTTGCTGCTCCCTTTTTGCACCCTGTTGGTGTGTTTTACCTCAAGAATAGGTTTGGGGAAGTCCTGGGAGATGATGGCCAACTCTTGACAATGTCTGTAGGACAGCAAAGGAGTCGGGACACCGTTATGCACATCAATCCAGGCTGGACACGACCTGTTGCCAAAGGTGACTTGTGCTTGGAGTGAACCTAGGGCCGGGGTCATCTGTGAACCATCTGCCATAAAGCGGAGATCCTTGGGAGGCGGTCCTAGATCACTTGGAGGGAGCCCCAAGCATTGCAAATGCTGGGGACCGATGACTGTAGCATCAGCGCCGGTGTCGGGCAACATCTGGAGACGGGATGACACACTGCGGTAGGTCACAATGACACTGATGTACTGGGGGACTTTGGTCCTGGGACGCGGGGGGGAGCGCACATTCCTAATATGGCTCGAGCGTTGTCCAGGGTCGTCATGCTTCTGATTGGAAGACTGTGGGCGGCCCTCTCTGGTGGAAGGGCGCCGAAGCTTCCGCCGACACTGTCCCTTGGGTTTGTTGGAAGGGCAACACTTGTCATAGTGGCCCAAATGACCGCACACATTGCACTGTACATACTTAGCTGGGCACCGCACTGTGAGCGACCAGTGGCCCTTACGGTCACAACTGTTGCAGGTAGACTGAGCAGCTGGACACACCTGTGTTCCGTGCTGCTTACCACAGTTGTTACAAAATGAACCGGGCGTGGACGTGGTGGGCGAAGGCGTAGGGGCAGACTTCTTGTCCTTCTTGTACCGGGAAACAGCGCGTACAGCTGTAGGGGGAGCACGGATGGCAGAGGTGGCACACCTGGCAGCCCCATAGGAGCGACATATCGTCAACACATCCTGAAGAGAAGAGGAAGAGTCGAGGGAGGTGAGGCGTTGGACAAGTTCCTCGTCCTTAACACCCATCAGGATCACCTGCTTCAACTGGGTCTCCTCGCACTGCTGGTGGTGGCCTAGACATATCTCTACCTCTTCCGAGGCTCTCTTAAGACGTACATAAAAGGTGTCAAAAGTCTCACCCTCCATCAGTCTGCAGCTAAACAATTCCCTCCTGCGCAGAGCTTCATTCTGCTGTCCTTTGATGTGCCGTTGTAGAATGTCCAGTACCTCCTCTACAGACAGCGAAGAGGTCGGAGGTACCTGCAGCGTATGTTCTAAGACACGCTGAATTTCCAAGGACAGGCACATACGCAGCTGGATGAGTTGTTTAGGCTGTGACAAACTCTGGAGATCCACCATTGTAGAATAATCAGTCCACCGTCGCCGCCATTCACGAAAAGTCTGGAAAGTCACATCAGGCTTCAAGATGGGCAGTGTTTGAGCAGCTGCTTTAGGTGGGGCTGGGGGGCGTGAAGGAAGTATTGATGAGGTATCTGAACCAGTCAGTACCGAGGCAGTGTTAGAGCCAGGGGCTTGGTTAACAGTGAGGCGAGATATCAAAGCTTCAAACCGTGCACTGTCTTCCAATCTCCGTTGGTGGTCTCTCTCTGCCTCTGCTTGCCTTCTGTGTTCATCCGCCACACTTCTGTGAGCTTCATCCTCGCGCCTTTCATCTCTCATAAACTTCATTAAAGCAATTATCTCTGGAGACAACGCTGAATATTGAGGTGAAGGGCTGCGCGATGTTGTGGGAGCTGGAGCGTCGTGGCCGGCCTGGTCATCCATCTCTGCGGGACTATCATCCGCTTGACTCATCCAGACGCTGGGTCCACGGCTACGTAAGGCATGAGACATAACTACTTCATCTGTGTACTGTGTCTTAAATCAGTGTTGACCGGTCAGCCCGTCGTATCAACAAGATTTCAGACAAAAAAAATTAATTAAATACACAGATAAGTAGATTATATATATAAAATATATATAATGGAGCCGCGCGGTCAGAGAATGTTAGTACATGTATGTGTGTATGTGTGTCCCGCGCAGGGAGAGCGTCTCGCCATGAGGGGGTGTGGAGGCGACGCTGTGAGGGGGGGGTGGAGACAGCGAGGAGCTCAGTCACCCTCTGAACGCGGTCAGAGAAGGGTGCACTGAACTCTACTCCCCACAAATGCCCAGAACATGCCGTATACCTTGGGAATCCCTTAAAACAAGGTCACACATGAATAGCACGAACACACAATGCACTAAACACTTCACAGAAAATCACTGTCACTGACACTGCTCAAAGTTGCAAAATTCTTCGAGGACGGGTGGCTCGGCGGTTGACACAGTGCGGGAGTCCATAAGCCGGCTTTCCACAAACTTTGCACTATCACTCGTAATTATCCAGTAAAACTACGCACTGCGCCATGTTAGGTTCTGGATAATAAGTTCAATATACAGGAGAGAACACAAACACCTGTATAGTTTTGTAGGTTCGATTTACTGGATGAGAGATATGTACACAAAGGGGAGTAGTGCTCTCCTCAGCTTGGCTGCCTGTCAACTGCTATAGACGACGTATGGCAAGTGATACATTAGCAGCTTCCATACGTCGCCAGGCACATTAATTAAGCATGTGGGATATGGTAATAACATTGCCACACGCTGCTAGCTAGGCTGAATAAATAATACATAAATGGAGCACATACATAATATACATACATAATATATAATCCAGCATACATAATATACATACAGTAAGGATGAGGAGGAGAGAAGAGTGGCAGTCAAAAAGATCTTGGATATGAGACTTATGAGAGGATCTGGGCATGACGAATCAGTTGGTGACGATTCCTTCAGGGTCAGGAAGACTCCTGAAGTCAATCTAGGTGCCAAGACCCTCACTGATCTCATAGATCTGGATAACATCCAGGCTGGCAGTGAGCCCCCTCTTACCTACAGCCTCACCAATGTTCAAGTCAGAGCTTTCCTGGACAACCCCATGCATGTCCCTGCCTGGCCCTCGCACACCCAGAGTATAGAGCATTGTGTACAGCAAGTGAGCGAGGCCAGCAGTCACGTGTACAGCCAGGAGAGGAGGGAAGGCTACATCCGAGCTCAGGTGGTCAGCAGGGAGGTGATGAGTAGAAACAGAAGCAAGAAAGTCATGTTCTCTATGGTGTGCAGCAACACCGGGTCGTAGTAGTAAAACCGGTTTTTGTATTTCATGATTTTGTTTTCTAAAGGAATATTAAATTTAATAAATGTGTCAAGATCATTCGTTTCACTATTCTGGATCATTTTCATCCTAATAAATTAACCTGATACATTTACTTTACTTTAAATAAGCTATTTAGTGGTGTTGGTAAAAGGGTGGGAATTCTGAATTTTCATAAGATTTCAAGTTAAAATTTACCTAGCAAAAAATGAAAACTTTTCAAATCTGAAGATATCACATGATTCTGCACATAGAACTACATCATTAATACCATGTGAGACTGGACCTATCTGCAGGAAAGCAAGTCTATCAGGCATGACCCCAGTTTTGATGGCACTGCAAATCATGTAACCATAGTACTGGTCAGTACTCAGGACGTCAATGACAGTATGTGCAAGCTCAACGAGTGGAGGGCCAACTGTGATTTTTTCAAAGCTCGGATTTATTTCTAACTCAGTGGCAGAGTCCAGCATCTTGCCAAGAGGACCAGACCATCTGTTG
>NW_024750625.1:0-5374 GCF_018991925.1 Homarus americanus
TTTTCGGAAGTAGATAACAACTTTCGGAAGATCGATATTTCCCATTTTTATGATAAAATTTCTCGTTTTCTATGATAATCTATTTTCGGGAAAGTTGGTTATCTAAGAAACTTTCATGAAAAGTAGATATTTCCCATTTTATGATACAAATTTCCCGTTTTCTATGATAATCTATTTTCGGAAATTTGGTTATCTACTCAACTTTCCCGGAAAGTAGATATTTCCATTTTTATGATACAAATTTCCGTTTTCTATGATAATCTACTTCCCAAAATTAGGTAATATTTTCCGAAAATACGAAAATCTACTTTCCCAAAAAGTCGATAATCTACTTTCCAAAATTAGAAAATCTATCTACTTTTCGGGGAAGTAGATAACAACTTTCGGAAAGTAGATATTTCACCCTTATGATACAAATTTCGTTTTCTATGATAATCGCTGGGAATGTTATCTAACCAACTTTCCGAAAGTCGATATTCCAATTTTTATGATACAAATTTCCCGTTTTCTATGATAATCTATTTTCGGGAAAGTTGGTTATCTAAGAAACTTTCGCGGAAGTAGATATTTCCCATTTTTATGATACAAATTTCCCGTTTTCTATGATAATCTATTTTCGAAATTTGGTTATCTACCAACTTTCCCGGAAAGTAGATATTCCCATTTTATGATACAAATTTCCCGTTTTCTATGATAATCTACTTCCCAAAATTAGGTAATATTTTCGAAATACGAAAATCTACTTTCCCAAAAGTCGATAATCTACTTTTTCCCAAAATAGAAAATCTATTTACTTTTCGGAAGTAGATAACCAACTTTCCGGAAAGTAGATAATTCCTATATGATACAAATTTCTCGTTTTTATGATAATCTATTTTCGGAAAGTTTGTTATCTAACAACTTTCCCGGAAAGTCGATATTTCCATTTTTATGATACAAATTTCCCGTTTTCTATGATAATCTATTTTCGGGAAAGTTGGTTATCTAGAAACTTTCGCGGAAAGTAGATATTTCCATTTTTATGATACAAATTTCCCGTTTTCTATGATAATCTATTTTCGGCAAATTTGGTTATCTAACAACTTTTCCAGAAAGTCGATATTTCCCATTTTTATGATACAAATTTCCCGTTTTCTATGATAATCTATTTTCGGGAAAGTTGGTTATCTAAACTTTCGCGGAAAGTAGATATTCCCATTTTTTATGATACAAATTTCCCGTTTCTATGATAATCTATTTTCGGAAAGTTGGTTATCCTAACCAACTTTCCCGGAAAGTAGATATTCCCATTTTATGATACAAATTTCCGTTTTCTATGATAATCTACTTCCCAAAATTAGGTAATATTTCCCCGAAAATACGAAAATCTACTTTCCCCAAAAGTCGATAATCTACTTTCCCAAAAATTAGAAAATCTATTTACTTTTCCGGGAAGTAGATAACCAACTTTCCCGGAAAATAGATATTTCCCATTTTTATTACAAATTTCCGTTTTCTATGATAATTATTTTCGGAAAAGTTGGTTATCTAAAACTTTCGCGGAAAGTAGATATTTCCCATTTTTATGATACAAATTTCCGTTTTCTATGATAATCTATTTTCGGGAAAGTTGGTTATCTAACCTCTTTCCGGAAAGTAGATATTTCCCATTTTTATGATACAAATTTCCGTTTTCTATGATAATCTACTTCCCAAAATTAGGTAATATTTTCCCGAAAATACGAAAATCTACTTTCCCAAAAGTCGATAATCTACTTTCCCAAAAATTAGAAATCTATTTACTTTTCGAGTAGATAACCAACTTTCGGAAAGTAGATAATTCCCATTTTTATGATACAAATTTCTCGTTTTCTATGATAATCTATTTTCGGAAAGTTTGTTATCTATCCAACTTTCCCGGAAATCGATATTTCCCATTTTTTATGATAAAAATTTCCCGTTTTCTATGATAATCTATTTTCGGAAAGTTGGTTATCTAAGAAACTTTCGCGGAAAGTAGATATTTCCCATTTTATGATACAAATTTCCGTTTTCTATGATAATCTATTTTCGGCAAATTTGGTTATCTAACCAACTTTTCAGAAAGTCGATATTTCCCATTTTTATGATACAAATTTCCCGTTTTCTATGATAATCTATTTTCGGGAAAGTTGGTTATCTAGAAACTTTCATGGAAAGTAGATATTTCCCATTTTTTATGATACAAATTTCCGTTTCTATGATAATCTATTTTCGGAAAGTTGGTTATCTAACCAACTTCCCGGAAAGTAGATATTTCACATTTTATGATACAAATTTCCCGTTTTCTATGATAATCTACTTCCCAAAATTAGGTAATATTTCCCCGAAAATACGAAATCTACTTTCCCAAAAGTCGATAATCTACTTTCCCAAAATTAGAAAATCTATTTACTTTTCGGGGAAGTAGATAACCAACTTTCGGAAAATAGATATTTCCCATTTTATGATACAAATTTCCCGTTTTCTATGATAATTATTTTCGGGAAAGTTGGTTATCAAAACTTTCCGGAAAGTAGATATTTCCCATTTTTATGATACAAATTTCCCGTTTTCTATGATAATCTACTTCCCAAAATTAGGTAATATTTCCCCGAAAATACGAAAATCTACTTTCCCAAAAAGTCGATAATCTACTTTCCCAAAAATTAGAAAATCTATTTACTTTTCGGGAAGTAGATAACCAACTTTCCGGAAAGTAGATATTCCATTTTTATGATACAAATTTCCGTTTTCTATGATAATCTATTTTCGGGAAAGTTGGTTATCTAACCAACTTTCCCGGAAAGTAGATATTTCCATTTTTATGATACAAATTTCCGTTTTCTATGATAATCTACTTCCAAAATTAGGTAATATTTCCGAAAATACGAAAATCTACTTTTCCAAAAGTCGATAATCTACTTTCGAAAATTCGAAAATCTATCTTTCGGGGAAGTAGATAACCAACTTTCCCGGAAAGTCGATATTTCCCATTTTTATGATACAAATTTCTCGTTTTCTATGATAATCTATTTTCGGGAAAGTTGGTTATCTAAAACTTTCGCGGAAGTAGATATTTCCCATTTTTATGATACAAATTTCCCGTTTTCTATGATAATCTATTTTCGGTAAATTTGGTTATCTATCCAACTTTCCGGAAAGTAGATATTTCCCATTTTTGATACAAATTTCCGTTTTCTATGATAATCTACTTCCCAAAATTAGGTAATATTTCCCCAATACGAAAATCTACTTTCCCAAAAAGTCGATAATCTACTGTCCCGAAAATTAGAAATCTATCTACTTTCGGGGAGTAGATAACCAACTTTCGAAAAGTAGATAATTCCCATTTTTATGATACAAATTTCTCGTTTTCTATGATAATCTATTTTCGGAAAGTTGTTATCTAACCAACTTTCCCGGAAAGTCGATATTTCCCATTTTTATGATACAAATTTCCGTTTTCTATGATAATCTATTTTCGGGAAAGTTGGTTATCTAGAAACTTTCGCGGAAAGTAGATATTTCCCATTATTTATGATACAAATTTCCCAATTCTATGAAAATCTATTTTCGGCAAATTTGGTTATCTAACCAACTTTCCCGGAAAGTAGATATTTCCCATTTTTATGATACAAATTTCCCGTTTTCTATGATAATCTACTTCCCAACTTAGGTAATATTTCCCCGAAAATACGAAAATCTACTTTCCCAAAAGTCGATAATCTACTTTCGAAAATTAAATCTATACTTTTCGGAAGTAGATAACAACTTTCGGAAAGTCGATATTTCCCATTTTTATGATACAAATTTCCCGTTTTCTATGATAATCTACTTCCCAAAATTAGGTAATATTTCCCCGAAAATACGAAAATCTACTTTCCCAAAAGTCGATAATCTACTTTCCCGAAAATTCGAAAATCTATCTACTTTTCGAAGTAGATAACCAACTTTCCCGGAAAGTAGATATTTCCCATTTTATGATACAAATTTCTCGTTTTCTATGATAATCTATTTTCGGGAAGTTGGTTATCTAACCAACTTTCCCAGAAAGTCGATATTCCATTTTATGATACAAATTTCTCGTTTTCTATGATAATCTATTTTCGGGAAAGTTGGTTATCTAACCAACTTTCCCGAAAGTCGAAATTTCCATTTTTATGATAAAATTTCCCGTTTTCTATGATAATCTATTTTCCGGAAAGTTGGTTATCTAACCAACTTTCCGGAAAAGTCGATATTTCCATTTTTATGATACAAATTTCCCGTTTTCTATGATAATCTATTTCCGGAAAGTTGGTTATCTAAAACTTTCGCGGAAAGTAGATATTTCCCATTTTTATGATACAAATTTCCCGTTTTCTATGATAATCTATTTTCGGGAAAGTTGGTTATCTAACCAACTTTCCCGGCAAGTAGATATTTCCCATTTTATGATACAAATTTCCCGTTTTCTATGATAATCTACTCCCAAAATTAGGTAATATTTCCCGAAAATACGAAATCTACTTAACCAAAAAGTCGATATCTACTTTCCCAAAAATTAGAAAATCTATTTACTTTTCGGGGAAGTAGATAACCAACTTTCCCGGAAAGTAGATATTTCCCATTTTTATGATACAAATTTCCTGTTTATGATAATCTATTTCGGAAAGTTGGTTATCTAACCAACTTTCCCGGAAAGTCGATATTTCCCATTTTTATGATAAATTTCCGTTTTCTATGATAATCTATTTTCGGTAAAGTTGGTTATCTAACCAACTCTCCGAAAGTAGATATTTCCCATTTCAGTTTCATGATAATCTACTTCCCAAAATTAGGTAATATTTCCTCGAAAATACGAAAATCTACTTTCCCAAAAGTCGATAATCTACTTTCCCGAAAATTAGAAAATCTATCTACTTTCAGGGAAGTAGATAACCAACTTTCCCGGAAAGTAGATATTTCCCATTTTTATGATACAAATTTCGTTTTCTATGATAATCTATTTTCGGCAAATTTGGTTATCTAACCAACTTTCCCGGAAAGTCGATATTTCCCATTTTTATGATACAAATTTCCCGTTTCTATGATAACTATTTTCGGAAAGTTGGTTATCTAAGAAACTTTCGCGGAAAGTAAATATTTCCCATTTTTATGATACAAATTTCCTGTTTATGATAATCTATTTTCAACTTTGGTTATCTAACCAACTTTCCCGGAAAGTAGATATTTCCCATTTTTATGATACAAATTTCGTTTCTATGATAATCTACTTCCCAAAATTAGGTAATATTTCCCCGAAAATACGAAAATCTACTTTCCCAAAAAGTCGATAATTCACTGTCCCGAAAATTAGAAAATCTATCTACTTTTCAGTAGATAACCAACTTTC
>NW_024750626.1:0-12824 GCF_018991925.1 Homarus americanus
TTCTGCAATTCTTCACAAACAAAACACATAAATCAATTGAATATGCGATGTCGAACGTGAACCGTAAACACTGTGTGATGTAAAGAGAGCGCCGGTGTAAAACGCTATGTAATTTGATTGTCTCTTTTATTTAAAATTTTACAATTGACTTATAATATATAGGTATACTGTATACATAAATATTACATACATTATTTCTGCAATTGTTCACAAACAAAACACACAACTCAATTGAACACGCGATGTCGAACGTGAACCGAAGCCATAACAATCGTTCGAGTGGAATCGCGTCGGAGCAAACGAGTTCGCGTCTTACAAATATCGTTCCTCAATTCATAAATTGCGTCGTCAAAACACGCGTTATAGCAGAACTCGCCGTATAGTTTTTGGTTCACCGCCAACACGTTTATCCTCGTACCGGATCTCCGTCGTCGCGTATTTTTACGCGACATCTGCGGAAGTTACGTTCGCCGGACGTTCACAGACGTAAATGGTACGACCTCGAGAGCACGACGTACATTCGGTCGTAAAGTACACCGGTCCGGATCGAGTGGACTTTCCCAATCGTCTTATAGATTTCTCGAGTTCTTGGGAATGGTACGAATATGTACAATTAATATTATGTTATGTATAGGTATATTGTATGTTTTTTGATAATCGTTAAGTATGGGAGGTGGCGACGTGCACACCGTACCGACGGGTGGAGGAGCGTCGAGTTTGATTTTGTATTAGGCGACGGGGTCGCGGGTATTTACGGAGATACGGCAGAGCGCGACGTCGGCGCCCGCGTACGGCACGAGCGGGAGGAGTAATTTGTGCGGGACGTAATTGTGGGGTAGTCGAGTATGCCTGTGTGTTTTAGTTGGCAATAGTGTGTAGATATGTTTGTGTATAGGTATACTGTAGAAAGAATGAACTTAGATGAAGTTTGTTTGGGAATTAGTAGAATTTGTAATAGTAGATAATTGTCGATATATTTTGACAGTAATTTGTCCGTTTCAGTTGCGGAGGAGCGCGCCGATACGAGTCGGAGACGGCTCGTACAGTCGGCGCACGAGAGCGGTCCGGACGAAGACATTCGGGAACCGAGGACGAAGACGCTCGTCGACTGCGGACGAAGACACCGGTCGACGCGCGAGGAAGATGCTCCGGAAGACGGGAAGAACGCCACACTCCCGAGTGCGGGAAGACACTCGTCAACGCAGAAGGAGACACGCATCAATGTCGGGCCGGCGCGATTGTTTTAAAGACGATTTAACGTGTAAAATGAATGTACGTGTTGTTTGTAACGATTGTTATAATGTTTGTAGTATTGTTTTTAGAGACCGACTCTGCGAAGACGGAGGAAGTCGATACATGTCGAGAATGAATTTATTGAAGATGTTGCCTGTGATCACTAGGTGTTTGCACTAATTTGGGGAGATGATTACGATCGTAGAACGTCACGGAATGCGGCGCGCACGTCATTTGTGGCGGGACGCATCCGTAAATAACGGCAGCATAAATACGAGAGAACGCGGCGGCGGCGGCGGGGAAGGGCGCCTTTTGAAAGTAAAAGAACGGGGGAGATCGGACCGACATAGATGGTGTTGTTGTGGTAACCGATAAGAATGGAGAAATGATGACTATTTGGTGGGTTTTTTAGGACAGAGAGAGTAGTTATATATTAGTGAAGATATAAAGTAAAAGGTGATAAGGATGGTGGTGGGGGGGACAAGGAATGATATATTTTGTAGGGTATTAAAGGAATTGACTCGTTAGTGCCGAGTCGGCATAATTGTGAGAAACGGATGCGACGGGGATTTTAAAGAAGTCGCGCGGTAGAGGAATTGCGGGGAAATCGGCGGAAGCGACGATCGCAATAACCTTTCGATGCGGGACGGACGACGACGAATTAAGTAAATGGCGGTTTAGGAAAGGGTCGTACGTAAAGCGGCGGGTGCGGGCGCGTGCGGATACGGACGACGGTCGATCGGGGTCCGTTTACGGGACGGGAAAGAGGACCGACGGAGAACGGACAGGAATTCGGACGGAGACGAGGCGGTGCACAAACGAAAGTCTCCGAGGTACCGCGGGGAAGTACGGCAGTAGTTACGGAAGTATACCCGCGAGATGTGTAAAGAATGATTTGGAAGTAGAGTTAGCTAAGAGTCGTGTGTTTGAAATGGCGGGAAGGTTCGATAGGTGTATTAGTTTTACGTAATTGTGGCAGTGCGTTTGAGAGTGGGCGGTCGTGGAATGCGCGCGGGTACCTATTTTGAGACCGCGACATCTACCGGTAAGGAAATACGTGATGCAGCAGTAATATATTTTTGGTTAATAGTAGTTTCATATATTTGGCATGAATTTATACTCGTTCACCTGTACTCCGTGTTACTCCACTCGTGTTAAGGTGTTTATTGTGAAGGCGTTTGTATAATAATAAAATTTGTTGGACGAGTAGGGGAAGGAATACGAGCACAATGTTTAATTTGTAAGCCCTCCCTTTTTTGTCTTTTCCCTCTGCCTCCCCGTCCTCCTCCTCCTCCTTTTTTGACGTGTTTGTCGTGCGGCTTCTTTTCCCTCCGTTTCATTGCAACTCCCTTCGTTTTTCTCCCCCCTACCTGCTTCTGTCCGTCCTCTTCTTCTTCCTGTTTCCTTCTTTTACTCCTCCTCTTCGCCATATGTCTTCCTTGTTTATTCTTTGGCTTGTTCTGCGTCTGTTCCTTCTCCTCCTCTGTTTGATTGTGATTCCCTTGTTGTTTCTCACCCTCCCATTGCTCTTGATCCTGTTGTTACTCCCATTTGTTGGTTGTTTTTGTGTTCCTGTATATGTTTGTTGTTACCAATTGAATTTGTGGTTGTATTACTGCTGCTGTGTGTATGTTGGATTGTATTTATTTGTTGTTATATATATGTTGTGAGTGTGAATTAGATATATTGTGTTGATATTTGACTAAATGTTGTTGTTAAGAAGAGGAGGAGTTCTATTTAGATTTGGAAAGTAACTGTCATCGAGGACGAGAATGCACGTACCGTCTGTAGTTTGAATACGCGGTCGCGTCGGGTTTGGGCAGTTATATATCGGGAAATAGTTGAAGAGTGTAAGTTAATGTTGTGGACTTGTGAAATTGTTTATTGTGGAATAGTTATTGGTTTTAATTTGAAGGGTGTCAATTGCGCACCGGGAATATTTTGTCGGGAGTTTGGCGTCGTCGGAATCGACCGGAACGGCTGGAGTCGCGGAGTTATTTTTTGTCGTCGTAGATTCGTTCGCGGAGTGGTAAAAAATGTGGCGTCGTCGACGAAAGTCAATCGTCCGCGGATCGGTCGTCTTCGAATATTTGTAGACTTGTATATGTTTGTTTGTAATTGATTGAAGTTATTTGTAGTTTGAAAAATGTTTTGACTTGTTGTTGTTGTTGTTTGATTATAGTATAGTCATTTGTGCAGTTTGAAATTATTTTGGTTTGTGGATTTGGAAAATGTGTTGCATGTATGTGGACTTTGAATAAGTGAGATATTTTGTATATTTTTCATGTTTGTGGACCGAAATGTCGTACCTCTAGTCGGGCAACCTCGGGACCGGACCATGGAAATTGACCCTTTTCCTGGATAGATAGTGACTTGTGCTTATGCTTGGAAGCACTAGCACCACTTTCTCTGCATCACGGCCTCTTTGAAGACATATTGAAGGGTTAAATGTCGTATAGTAGCTCGTCAAATTTGGAGAGTTTTTAATTCTTAACGTATTTTATTGGAACAGAGCCAAAAATAAATAAATAGAAATTTTGACGGCGGAAAGTGGAATTTCGACGGGTTTGAACGGCCCGCCAACGTGCAGACGACTGGCACAATCGCGTAAAGAGCGTCATTTCTCTCGTGTAGAAAAGATTCATTATTGAATGTCTCTTTTATTGAATTACTGTTTGTGTGCAAAATGAGCAATACAATTCATTAATAATACGTAGAATATTAAAACACACGGCATTGTTTTCGTCGATTACAAAACCGGTGACTGACTGGTTCTACATATAAAAGAGAAGAAAATAAGACCTTGGCTGTAGCTGTAGTCAAATGACTATGGTTGTTTTAAGTAATGTTAATAAATGGAACAATAGAAGTAGCTAACGATAACGGTAAAGAAAAAAAAGAGATCGCGCGCGTAAGTGGGCATGCGAAAAGATATCGTCATTACTTTAGGTAAGAATACGAAAGCAACACTTATTTACTGTTCATATATATTGTAATTGATGTTTGTGAATTTGTTTTTATTGAATTAATGTTTGTGTGTGCAAAATTAACACTAGAATTTATTATTAATACGTGGAATATCAGAGGAGACGAGACGAGACGAGACGGCTGCCGGCATCGTTTACGTTAAAGCTCACAAAACCGGTGACCGATTGGTTGTACATATAAAACTGAAGAAAATAAGACCCTGATTTTAGCTGCAGTAAAATTAATGTAAAAAAATTAATATGCTCGTTTGAAGTACGTGTAATGTTATTTAATGTTAAAAAATGGAACAATATAAGTAGTTAACCATTAATGGTAAAAAAAAAAGTGAGTGCGCACATGTGAAAAGATATCGTCATTACTCTACATAAGAATATGAAAGCAACACTTATTTATTGCTGAAGGGTTAAATGTTGTACTCTATAGACAAAGAGAGAGAGAGAGCAGCTGAAGTGCTGGATGTAAACAAACCTTAATTTCCTGGGGGGTTTTTTTTTTAGGGGATTAGCCCACCTGGGCATAAGTCACTGACCCACAATTTAATACTCCTGCTATAATAATGATAATTTCCAAGAAAAAAAAAAAAAAAACTGCCTATGTACCTGTTGGAGAAACTAAAATTGTTTTGGACCACGGGAGTTTGCGGAGCACAGAATGCCGGACTAGAGAGTTACAACCTGTAGTTGTTTGTGGACTTGAAATTGTTAACCTTTGTGGACTTTGAATAATTGATAATGTTTGTCGACTTTGAATTTGTTTTGCCTTTTGTGGACCGGGAAATTTATGCGTCGGGTCCGAGGACCGGCAATAATTATCGACGCACGCGAACTCGGAATAACGTATTACGCCGGTGGAATCGGACTAATTTTTTATCCCGTGTGGACTTTGAATAATTGTGTATTTTGTGTGGAATTGGAATAATTGTTATCCTTTGAAAATGTCTCATTGTTTGTGTATTTTGAATAATTGTCAATTTGTGTGGACTTTGAATATTTTGTGGACTTTGAATAATTTATTGTTTGTGTACTTGGAATAATGATCAATTTCTGTGGACTTTGAATATTTTGTGGACTTTGAATAATTTATTGTTTGTGTACTTGGAATAATGTTCAATTTATGTGGACTGAATAATTAATGATGTTTGTGGATATTTGAATATTTTGTTATGTTGTGTGGACTTTGAATATTTTGTGGAGTTTGAATAATTTATTGTTTGTGTACTTGGAATAATGTTCAATTTATGTGGACTTTGTATAATGATTGTGGACTTTGAATATCCTTTGTGGACTTAGTATTAATTGATCCTGTGTGGACTTTGAATAATTAATATGTATTTGGACTTGTTATTATTTTATCGTTTGTGGACTTTGAATAATTGTCAATGTAGACTGAGTATTTTTGTCATGTTGTGTGGACTTAGAATAATTTGTATCCTCTGTGGACTTGTAATAATTGTTAATGTATGTGGACTTGGAATAATTTATGATGTTTGTGGAGTTAGTATTATTTTAGCCTTTGTGTATGTGTAGTTGGTATGTTTGTGGACTTGTTATTATTTTATCGTTTGTGGACTTTGAATATTTTGTGGATATAGAAAATGTTTTATCGTCTGTGGCTCCGTATTAATGTATTACGTCCGTGGACCGGGAATAATTTTGTATCGTGTGTGGACTTGTAAAATTTTTCATTGTTTGTGGACTTAGATAAATGTTCATATGTTGTGGAGTTAGTATTATTTGAACTTGTGTGGACTTGTAATAATTTTCAATGTTTGTGGACTTAGAATAACTTTTAATGTATGTGGACTTTGAATAATTGTCATCGATTGTGGACTTATTATATTTTTGATGTTTGTGGACTTTGTATTATTTTATTGTTTGTTTTTGTATTTGGAAATATTGTCATTGTTTGTGGAATTAGAAAAATTTTCATATGTTGTGGAGTTAGTATTATTTTATCCTGTGGACTTGTAATAATTTTCAATGTGTGTGGACTTGGTATATTTTTCATATTTTGTGCTTTGAAATATTGTCTTTGTTTGTGGACTTAGTTTTTTTTCCTCTTGTGGAATTGGACTAATTTATGTTTGTGGACTTGGAAAATTTTTTTATCCTTTATGGACTTAGAAAATTTTCATGTTGTGTGGACTTAGAAAATTTTCATGGTGTGTGGACTTAGTATTTTGTTGTTGTTGTGTGGACTTCGTTTTTTTTCCTGTGTTGTGGACTTAGAAAATTTTTCGTTGTTTGTGGACATAGAATAATTTTCATGTTGTGGACTTAGAAAAATTTTCATCCTTTGTGGACTTAGAAAATTTTTCATGGTGTGTGGACTTAGTATTTTTTGTGGTGTTGACTAAGTATGTTTTTGGTTGTGTGGACTTAGTAAATTTTTCGTTCTTTGTGGACATAGAAAATTTTTCATGTTGTGGACTTAGAAAAATTTCATGGTGTGTGGACTTAGTTGTTTTTGCTGTGTTGTGGACTTAGAATATTTTCATGTGTGTACTTGGGTTTTTTTCATGTCATGTGGACTTAACAAATTTTTCGTTCTTTGTGGACTTAGAAATTTTTCATGTTGTGTGGACTTGGTATTTTTTTTTTTGTGGACTTAGTATTTTTTCATGTGTTGTGGACTTAGTATTTTTTTGTTGTTGTGTGGACTTAGTTTTTTTTCCTGTGTTGTGGACTTAGAAAATTTTCCATCCTTTATGGACTTATAATAATTTCTTGTGTGGACTTAGAAAATTTTTCGTTGTTTGTGGACATAGAATAATTTTCATGTTGTGGACTTAGTTTTTTTTCATGTCATGTGGACTTAGAAAATTTTTCATCCTTTGTGGACTTAGAAAATTTTTCATGGTGTGTGGACTTAGTATTTTTTGTGGTGTTGACTAAGTATGTTTTTGGTTGTGTGGACTTAGTAAATTTTTCGTTTTTTGTGGACATAGAAAAATTTTCATGTTGTGGACTTAGTTTTTTTTCATGTGTTGTGGACTTAGTATTTTTTTGTTGTGTGGACTTAGTAATTTTTTGTTGTGTGGACTTAGTATTTTTTCATGTGTTGTGGACTTAGTATTTTTTGTTGTGTGGACTTAGTATTTTTTTCATGTGTTGTGGACTTAGTATTTTTTTGTTGTGTGGACTTAGTATTTTTTTCATGTGTTGTGGACTTAGTATTTTTTTGTTGTGTGGACTTAGTATTTTTTTGTTGTGTGGACTTAGTATTTTTTTCATGTGTTGTGGACTTAGTATTTTTTTGTTGTGTGGACTTAGTAATTTTTTGTTGTGTGGACTTAGTATTTTTTTCATGTGTTGTGGACTTAGTATTTTTTTGTTGTGTGGACTTAGTATTTTTTTCATGTGTTGTGGACTTAGAAATTTTTTCATTATTTGTGGACTGTATATTTTTCATGTATGTGGACATAGAAATATTTTGAGCATAATAAAAGAAAGTATATAATCAATGTCTTTATTTTTCCTAAGTTAACATACAGCCATATTGGATTTGTAGAAGCAAAGCATGATGTCATAGAAAACGGTAGTTTTGGAGCCAGAGAAATTTCCCATTTTCTTTGATGGTTTCCCATTTTCTTAAGTTGAACAGAAAACGGGATTTTTTTCAAACTCGCTATCTTTTTAAGATAGGTTCTGGCAGCCCGTTTTTTATTTTTAACTGTTTTAAGTTAGTATTTTAATGTTTTGTTTGCAAACTGACTTGAACCATATTGTCAATACTGACAATAGGTTTAGTCATAAAGCTCTCTCGACACAGATATCGTGTCTATGGACTAGTCGTGTGATAGATCGACAATGTCCGAGCTTTTGTTTGCAAACAAACATCAAAACACCAACTCACAACCAATGAGGAATAACTACTCTCTCTCAGTTGAAAAATCACCTTTGTTGCTCAATAAACACTCTAAACAACACCACATGTGTTCCCGTGTACCTGTCAGAAAAGGGAGAAACAAAAACAGCATTACAAGTCAAATTATTCAACACATTAACTAATCTCAATGATGCTTTACTTATCATATTACATCAACTAATCTCAATGCATTTCAACATCTTTACTTTACATATAATCATATTACATCAATGATGCGTTTCAACATCTTTACTTTACTTTACATATAATCATATTACATCAACTAAACTCAATGATGCATTTCAACATCTTTACTTTACTTTACATATAATCATATTATCTCAATGATGCGTTTCAACATCTTTACTTTACTTTACATATAATCATATTACATTAACTAATCTCAATTCTTCACACATTACCTTCATGTCGCTCCACTTCTTCTGGTGCCTAATCACTTGTCGTCGTCATCTTCTACCTTATGTGTCACTCAAAATGCACATCAGGCAATAAAGAAAACACAAAATTCAACTCAAATACATATATTCTATACACTTAGCAATATAATACAGTACAGTACAGTACATCATCTTCATAGGGACAACACCTATGCATTCACAGAACATCATCTTCTCGGCTCCATACGGCTAGAAGTTCACGCGACATCGTCACAGACACGACAGCTATACATTCACTGGACACCAGCTTCTCGGCTCCATACACCCCGGTCAATGGCTATACGTTCACAGGACATCATCTTCTCCCCTCACTGGTACCACGGCTATTAGGTTCACAGGACATCTTCTCGGCTCCAGTCACGACACCTATACCTTCACAGGACATCATCCTCTCGGCTCCATACACCCCGGTCACTGGAACACAGGACATCTTCTCTGCTCCAGTCACAGGGACAACAGCTATACATTCACTGTACACCATCTTCTCGGCTCCATACACCCCGGTCACTAGAACCACGGCTATTAGGTTCACATGACATCTTCTCGGCTCCAGTCACAGGGACGACGGCTAGAAGTTCACGGGACATCTTCTCGGCTCCAGTCACAGAGACGACAGCTATACATTCACTGGACACCATATTCTCGCCTCCATACACCCCGGTCACAAGGACAACGGCTAGAAGTTCACGGGACATCTTCTCGGCTCCAGTCACAGAGACGACACCTATACATTCACTGGACACCATCTTCTCGGCTCCATACACCCCAGTCAATGGGACGACGGCTATACGTTCACAGGACGCCTTCTTCTCGGCTCCAGTCAAAGGGACGACGACTATACTTTCACAGGACATCATCTTCTCGGCTCCTTACAGCGACTTGGCCAAAGCGACTTCGCCCCGTCGCTTCAATCTGAAACCGACAAAACACAACAATGGAGGTCAACTCGTAATGGCCTTTTCTATCAAATGCAGTCCACCCGTCGGCTTCGTCACTCGGGAAACTCTTCTTATACTACCTACAATATACACTTCACGGCCACACTTCTAGGCAAACTATCATTTCCCATTGCTCAAATAATTCACCCACAAAAACACTATATCTTGGTATGGAGCAACCTCCGCGGTTATTCCCGGCTCCGTCGTCGACGTGCCTCTTCCTTTCTTCGCAGCACGTCCTCTTCGTAACCGCCGAGATAAATGCACAATACTTGGTCGTCTCCTTCCTTACTCTTACCACGAGGAACATACCCTACACCACTCGCTCCACTGAAAAAAAAACATCCATAATAAACACCATTCCAAAAAGGTTCATGCATCCACTCTCCTTCACGATCAACAACACTCTCTTAGGCATATCTACCAAAACCAAATTGCTTCCTTTTAAACCGCTACAAATACCAACATACACATACTCTACTACAAACCATTCACCAAGGCTAGTACCAATCATTACACAGCCTCCAGTGTGTAACAACAATACTAGCCTGCTACCAACTAACTTCAATACAAACCCACAACAAATTCACATTTCATCTTAACCAAATTCAAACAAACGCTTCCTCTTTAACACAAACAATCGGCTCCTTACCCTTTCGCTCCCATCTCCGTCGCCGAATAACCACTGGCTCTTCCACCATCACTGCCGCTTACCATTCCAAAAACTCCAATCCGGCCTAAAAAACAAACACATCAACACATTAGTTCCCCCACAACAATTCATAAACCTTTCACGCCCTAAACCGCTCCAACGCCACTCACCAATTATATATATATATGCCTCTACACTAGTCGCAACATTTCTATTACCTGCTACATCCATTCTCCACATATACTAATCCAAAACTAACCTACAATTTACATCACTATACACGTCTTCCAACAATTACATTAGACTCAATTTCTTACAACTAAATTCACTATGACCCTAAACTATCACAAACAATTCACGATGCACCACACCACACTACTTATCTTAAACAACTGCCGCCACTGCTGCTACCGCCGCCGCCCCTGCTGCTGCTGCCACTGCTGCTTCTTCTCCTCAACACAGTCCATTGCACAGCCCCATACATGTAGTAGTCCACCCTTTCTGCAACCTGGTTACGGCACTACCCACCACCACTCCATCCTCAAACCTGAAAAACAGAAACCTTTCACACAACCTCCATAATGCACCATACTTATTTCTCCCAACTTTAAACATCAATGGGTACTGCTACCCGAAAAAACTCCTATATCACTTGCCTCTTATAACAAACTTTACCTACAACTTTCAAATACAATAACAACTCACCTTCAAATAATACATTGCACAATTTCACATCACCGTATCCAGTGTCGACGCGCTCCTCTCCACAATTCGCCCATATTCCTCCACCACCAACATGAAAACAAAAAACAATACGTCAATGTTACAAATGCTCTACTCTTCAAATTATAACAAAGTATACGTACAACTTCAATAAACAATACTTACACATTTACTGCCTCTCATTTCCAAAATTCAGTCAAGCATTAATGTCCCTCTGGATTATCACACACCAATCACGTCTTCTGGACTGCAACAACTCCTGTACAAAACAATTACCACATCAATAACCACGACCAAAGTCCCTCTTCATTTTCATATCAAACACACCCCACCTTCAACCACTTAACAGTATACATTACCTTTTAGCACATGCTGCACACGGCGACTGGTTACAACATCGACTTCTCCCCCACCTCTGGATGGCGACCATACTTCCTCTTGGTTAGTCGATACAGTCAACACAACACTATATTCTACTCCAACATTTTTCGATTTCTCATTATCACACTTTTTGAGAATGGGAGGGGCCGAGGGGCATCCCCCCCCTTATTCCCATGCAAGGTGAAGGGCACAAGCGCCTACACCGCCCAACTAGGCAGCATGCCAACTTTGTGCTTGCCTAAAGGATCATAGCATTTTATGTCAAGGGCATACAACCCTCCAGTCTTTAACATTTTGTCGGCTAGCTCCGACGACTTTCCCCAGATACGAATTCGCAACTTTCGATTTACAACTGGTACCTACTTTACTGCTAGGTCAACAGGGACACAGGGGGTCTAGGAAGTGTGTCCAACCCACTTTCCACCGGCCCGGGAATCGAACCCGAGACGTCCCGCTTGCGAGGCGAGAGCGGTACCGCTCTACCGCCGGCACCCCCACTTCGGCTGTGACCCCTTGTGAGGCGGGCGTCAGTCAGCTATGGGTACGGTTCCTCGACTAAGTAGTGCCCTTTCACAGGTTTATACACCTCACTTATGTCTCCCCGTGCCCATCTCTAGGCACTTTTGGGTGCACTAGAGAACCACCACCTGAAAAAAAAAAGGTCATTCGTTATCCATTTATCAAATCTTTCTCACTACTATATAATAAACTCAACTTATCAAAACTCATTTACATTTTCTTTAATCTACAGCCGAGGCACAAAATTCAACATTTTAAACTTAACATTACCAAACTCAAGCCACAATCATTTATTTTAATGTCAACTTTTAACATTTCTATTGCTCTACGGCACAAGACCAAAAATCAATTGAAAATTTAACAACTCTTTTACAAACTTCAACGTCACTTACCCTCACTATTCCCCTAGTCTACCTCAAAAAAATACCGGCTCCTTCCACCTCCAACAACAACAACCTGAAAAAACCATTTATTACCTAACCAATAAAACTTACACTAATTCTCAATACAAATATATTAGCCATGAACCACTTCTCATATTACAGCTACAACTTCTCTTTAGTCAAACACAACTACACCTTCCATTTTAAATACCATATTGACGAATTCCTCACCGCAAGTGTAGACGCGCTAGCCATCACCTACAAACTTAGACCACGTTCTCTTCTCTATTCCACAGTATAAGCCTTCCGTACACCTGCAATAAAAGGCATCAACCTCCAAAATTTACAACAAACTAGTCAAAATTAATGAAACAAAAGCACATACACAATAACAATTAAGAACACTCTAGTCTGCGTATAAAACTAACACATGAACCATAACAGACGACAACAAAATACGACCATAAACACACACAACCGAGAGTGTAGTACCATTATATAGCCTCCAGTATATAACAGCACAAACACAACACCCATTCAACAATTTCATTCACCTAAACTCGGGGTCTACCTCTGTGCCGGTCACGTCTCTGCAAAAATCAACCTTTCCCACGCTAGTTGGCTCCAACTTAACGCTCATGCGGCAGCCCACTGCGACTTCCTTGCGGTTGCTATTTTCTGA
>NW_024750627.1:0-15980 GCF_018991925.1 Homarus americanus
TAGATCTTCCTGTAGTTTTGCCGAGTCCTCGTCAGATTTGATAACACGTCCTATTTTAGTGTCATCAGCAAATTTACTTATGTTGCTGTCAATGCCGATATCTATGTCGTTTATGTATATGATAAATAATAATGGTCCAAGTACTGAGCCTTGGGGAACTCCACTTATGACGTTGCTCCAATGGGACTTAGTGCCGTTAATGCTCACTCGCTGTTTCCTGTCCTGTAACCACGCCCTAATCCATTTAAGGATGTCACCTTTTATTCCATGAGCTTCTACCTTTCTAATTAGTCTTTCGTGGGGGACTCTTTCGAAGGCTTTGCTAAAGTCGAGATATACCACATCATAATTGTGCCCCTCGTCCACCGATTCGAAAACTGATGAAAAGAATGTTAATAGATTAGTTAGGCAAGAACGTCTCGCCGTAAAGCTTTCAAGTTGGGAATCATTAGATCGTAATTCCAGCTTCCAGGTATATCTGAATAGAGTTTGAAATGATTGTTTGTGCAATTTGCCTACTATTGATGTTAGACTGATTGGGCGGTAGTTAGAGGATAGTGATCTATCCCCCTTCTTGAAAATCGGTATTACATTCGCTATCCTCCAGGATTCTGGTACTACACCTGTTTTAATGACATGTTAAACAACTTTGCTAAGGGCATACTAAGCTCTTCCTTACATTCCTTTAATACTCTGGCAAATATCTCATCGGGACCAGGTGACTTATTAGGTTTTAGTTTGTCTATTTGCTTACTAACATCGTTACTAGTCACTACTATCTCACTTAATTTGTTTTCTTCATCATTCTGTTTTGAGCCTGCGCTCTGTATCATGTTTTAAATTTTCGGTGGTGAAAAACTGTTATTTTATTCAAATTATTGCTCGCTTTCTCCTATTACATTTGTGAGCTTTGAAATCTGGATCAGACAGCAATCTTTCTCGTGTTTTAGTTTGATACATTTGGTAGAATCCTTTGGGGTTTGTCTTCGCCTCCCTTGCTATCCTTACCTCATTATTCCTCTTTGCTTTCCTTATCTCGGTTTTAACCCTACTCGCCAATACCCTACAATAGTCCCGGAGGTGAATTTCGCCACGATTTATCCTTCTACCTATAGCCTTCCTTTGGCCAATGATGTTCTTTAAATAATTATTTATCCATTTAGGGTCATTGTTGTCCGATCTGAGTTTTTTGTATGGTATGTTCTGCCTTTGTGCATTAAGTAACTCACTATTTAAATTGTCGTGGAACTCGGCAATCTCAGATCTCGTTATCAGGTCGGTGTCATCTGTCAGGTTCACAGCCAAGCGCGACACCCCCTCTCTCAGCTGTCTCTTTAAACTGTCAAAGTTTGCCCCTTTGAAATCTGGTACTTAAGTGGAATTTTCCTTACGTCTGCCCTGAAAATCTAACTGGAATCTAATTTCTTTGTGATCGCTGTTTGCAAGTTCGTTCCCTACCTCGACATTGCTAATTAGGTTTTCTCTGTTCGACAAAACTAAGTCCAGTATATTATTACCCCGTGTGGGTTCGGTTATATGTTGACTTAGGAAACAGTCCTGGATCGTCTCGAGAAAATCCTGTGATTCTGAGTTACCCGTAAGGTCAGTCCAATCTCTTTGGCCAAGGTTAAAGTCGCCTACTATACAGACTTTGTTGTGTATGGAAGCCCTGCGCATTTCATCCCAGATAAGTCGCTCATTGACGCTATCAAGATTGGGGGGTCTATATATTACTCCTGTGATTAATTTTTCCCGACCGTCGCTTAATTCTATCCAAATTGTTTCTGTATTCCTCTCAGTTTTTATTTCCTTATTTATTTCACACTACAGATTATCCCTAACATAGATTGCTACTCCGCCTCCTTTCCTGGTCTGCCTATCGGTATGGAACAGTTTGTAACCCGCAATTTGGTATTCCACTGGTAACTCACGTGTGTCTAGGTTGATCCATGTTTCAGTGAATGCAATTATATCGATTTTTTCGGTACATACCAAGGCCCTAATATCGTCCATTTTGTTTCTCATACTTCTACTGTTCGTGTAGTATACATTTAAGTTAGTCGTGTTCCGAGTCCTCCCCTTACCGAGTTTAGTTTTATACTCCCTGTCTAATTTAGTTTTGTCATCATTCCTAACACTATTTCCCTGTAGTCTTTCACTTTGTTTACCCGCTCCCACTGCAGTCGCCTCCACCCCCGTGCCCATATGTTCCCTTAGCAGTTTAAAGACTTCGATATCTTTTGAACTGCCCCTACTGTTTGTATAATATACATTTAAACTTACTCTTCCCTGGTCCTGTTTTACCCCTTGTCCTGAGCAATTAATTTAATTCCCAGGACCTGCTTGTTTTTTGACTCCCACTTTCCCCGACCCCTCTCTACTGGCGAAACCCCCCCTTCGGAGTGACAATTTCACGCTCCAGGGATGCAGACAACGTCTTTACCCCCTCACGAGACAAGTGTACTCCGTCGCGACAGTACAAGGTAGTCGTTGCCATAGAATCGTTGCCAGTTATCAATGAATGCCCAACCATTGTTTGCACAATGTTTTTCCAGTCGGCAATTTATAGCAATTGCCCTGGACAGCCATTCACGACCAACCCCTCTTCTAGGCAAGACACCACATACTATCGGGATCCCTCCCCTATCTCTAATCTTCCCCAGCGTCTCCCTATACCTCTTGAAAAGTTCCTCACTCCTAACCTTACCTATTTCGTTTCCTCCCACACTAAGACACACAACTGGATTGGTACCCTCCCCTGACAAAACCCCGTCTAACCTCTCGGCTACATACCCTATCCCAGCCCCAGGAAAACACACCCTAGTCCTACGTTTCCTATCTCTCGCACAAAAAGCTCTATCCATAAACCTTACCTGGCTATCACCAACTACCACGACCTTACCTGTGGGCAGGGTTTGTACAACTGCCCTTTCCTCTCCTTGATCCATACCGTCCTGCCTCTTCTCTTCCTCGCCAGCTTCATGTAGCACCTGGTAAGGGTTACTACACTCCACACCCTGGTCAGCTTTCCTGAGCCTGACCCTAGTCCTCTTGGAGACAACCACTCTCCACGCCCGCTCCTCCTTCGCAGGTGTCCTGCTAGGCAGGACACCTACCTGAAGGAGTTCCGTCCTGAGGGCTTCATTTTCCCCCTTTAGAGTGTCAACCTCACTCCTCAACTGCCCCAGCTGCCTTAACAGAGTGGCAAGGAGGTCGTCTTTCCCCACACTCCCCTCCTCTTCCCCCACGACACAACGATCCAAAGCGGCCATTTTCCTTGGTCTCTAACGGGAGCACGATCGGGCACGATCTTCTCCAAGCTTAGGAATCTCACAGACACAAAATTTAAAGTGAAGATTTTTTTTAATTCATAGACAAATGCCTTAACATTACTAAGAAATCTTTCTATAGAACCGATCCCAAGCCCACCCATGACCATAAGAATCTCTTAGTATTACCATTTCCCCAAAATTTCTCTCAAATTCCTTTACAACAAAAATCTGGTACGTCAATGTGGCATTTAAAAACTCATGCACTGTTAAACAAATGTTAATCAAGAACTCCCCCAACAACACAGGTGGCTGCATTTATAAGGTTCCTTGCAAGGAATGTAATATGTTTTACCTTGTAATTTCAAACATTTGGGTTCGTGCGAGAAGTTGCCAACAGCTAACCTCTGACCTGACTACTGACTGCCAGTGGTGCTTTTGAAGATTAGTAGGGTCATTACCTAATACCTGACCATTGTGGACTTGATCTCACCCTCCTCTGTATATATATATATATATATATATATATATATATATATAAGAGAGTATATATATATATATATATATATATATATATATATATATATATATATATGCAAGTAAATCACTGTAGGTGGGCATAATCTAGGTATATGCTGATAACCACAAGGAAAGAAAAAACGAGAAGTTCCCAAGCGCTTTCGTGTAATGCACATCTTCAGGGATGAGTACAGACTAGGGAGAAGTACAAAACAAGGTCTATATATACAGAGGAGGGTGAGATCAGGTCCACAATGGTCAGGTATTAGGTAATGACCCTACTAATCTTTAAATAGCACCACAACGGTCGGTAGTCAGGTCAGAGGGTAAGGTAATCCAACCTTCTCACCTGGTTACAAATCTTCTTAATTACAAAATTGTCCAGTTTGTACATGCCATTACTCAAATTCTTGTTGAATGCTTCGGTATGTTTAATGGGACTAGATTCTATGATGTTCCTACTATCAATTGAATTATAAGGTAATATTGAGGAGGCTTTATCCCAGTCAATGCAATGCTTGTTATCCCTCAAATAAACAAATAGAACATTGGATTCCTGGCCTGTCCTAACACTGTATTTATGTTGTTTAAGTCTAGTTACAAGATCTTTACCTGTCTGGCCTAAGTGAAACATATTTCATATATATATATATATATATATATATATATATATATATATATATATATATATATATATATATATATATATATATATATATATATATATATATATATATATATATATATATATATATGAATTGAGCAACTTTAAGACATGAGCAGTTTACTGTACAGAACTTACGCTGGTGGACTGTCTTAACAAGCTGCCTACAATATAAAGTAGAAGCTTTGGCTGTAAAAAATAGTTAGGTGAATATTACAAGGAAACAGAGGTACTGTATTATAACTAACACTATTTATCAGACAAACTTCCTCCCTTATACAGTGAGACCTCTGTTAACTAATAACACTAGTATATGGGAAGGAAATTGTGTCATATATAGGGTCCATTACGTGTTAAATCCTCCATCTAACTAACTGCCGTCTGTGCCGAAATTTGAGATGCAAGTGAGCCGACGACTCTACTTTCCGCCAAATTCATTTCATGTGAGTTGAAAAGCTTCCTGGTACGTGATATGTTCAGTTCATTTGTCTGGCAAATACTGTAGGTGGTTTGTTACCTCACCGATATCTAGATGATGAGTGGCGCGCATACAATTATTGATAGCTTCAGATACCCTATTGAGTTAAGTTAGTGTCAGTTTCAGTATTGTGACGTAGAAGCAACTTGTTGATAGTTTAACAAATTGTGAGTGATGGTAGATCGTGGGAGTATTGCACTATGTCGCCACGCCGCTTCGTGACCAGCACCCGTGCCAGGATTGTCAATAGCTCAGATAGTTCAAGGACGGATAGTGTACGCCCCGATGACAAGACTATTCGCCGTTCACGTAGTTGCAATTGAACACCACCGCGGGTTACTCGTAGACTGCGTGTTGTGACTGCGTCCCCCGTGTCACGGGCACCTGATGTCGTATCGTCTAGGACCCATGATGATTTTCTTGCTATCAATGTTCTCCCTGTTTCCCCCCAACTTAGCTTGACTGATGCTCTTTCAGGTGCTCACTAGTCCGCACCGCCAATTCGGAAAACCGTACCGGTATTTAATCCAGATATGCTAAGACACTTAAGTATTCTGGAGAAGAACCAGGCTATTGAGACATGGCTAGAAATTAGTGCAAGAGGTACCCGGGCTTTATATAAGGGTCGTGAACGTGTGACCGCCGCTCTCTCATTATGTCGTGGGGCTGGTAGTAGTCTTCCAACAGAGGAGCCCTTCACGAGGATCTGTCATTATGACCAATTCGAGACAACTTTCCTCCAAAAAATTCTTGACTAACTATCTGGCGCTGATGCTCGCCGTCACATGTTAGATAATGAGACGCCTGACGTCTTCCCCACACTTCTCCGTTCAGTATTAAACAATGCTAACGTTGCTCCCCAACTTTTACAAGAGGCCTATGACGCATTCCTTGTACCGATGTACATATCAGGGTTGCCAGCCTGGTTAGCACCACGTGTGGACCCATCAGGTACGATAAAAACATGTACTGCGAAAGCACAAATTATTTGGGAGTTGGAACGAGCAGATTACGCTTTCCATAGTTTACCCCCTCCACCTCCCGGACCTGTGACAGATATAGCACAATCACGACCCTACGTAACTGACAGATCAACCTCATTATAACCCGTTGGCTCTCCCGCCCCCACCAATCACAACCATACGTAACTGGTGCAAATCAACCTCATTATAACCGGTTGGCTCTCCCGCCCCACACGTACTCAACATTTATTGACACCGGTAGCCAGACCAATGTTCAGTTGAAATTAGGGTAAAATTATCGTTCTGGTCATGTAGTGAATTTTAGGGTTTTAAGTTTTGAAATCTGTAGTTTTAGAAGATTCTAAAACACTTTCTTCTATTGTGTTTCCGTCGGAAATGTATTTTCGAGTATTTTAATTGACAAAATTGCCAAACATATTTACTTATTTAAACTGGGCAGGGCTTTAAAGTTTTGGAGTAAAAAACAAAATCTTTAAAAAGCCACAACTTCAAAATAATGTCAGGGGAAACTTTTTGGGAGTGATGTTTGTGAACTGGAAAACCTGCCAGTGTTATGACAGCAAGTGTGAATTTAAAGACGAGATTTTATCAACAGTGGTGCAGATTCTCATACATTTTGGAATCTGTACATGTTTGATAGTTGCCAACAATGCATAACAAAAACGTGAATGACTGCTCAAATGGCAAAGAGGATAAAGTAAGGCACTTAGAAGTATCTCGAGATGCAGGCTTGTGGTAAAGGATTAGGTTAGGATAAGACCGGCCAGTTATACACCACTCTGACTGATGGCCAGCGCCATCTTGTGACCATAGTGTTCCCCACACAAACTGAGAGGTAGTTCATCATAGTCCCTTTTATTAGTTGGAGTGGAATTACGCTCCCTTGCTTCCTTTCCAGCATGATAGCACAACCTTCCTTCTAGTTTCTTATTGGTACTCATTCCTTCATCTGTCTTTTTATCTTGATAGCAAACATTAAATCCAAATAAACAACGGAATGAATAATTAAATAGGATTATCTGTAAATCATCTCTCATTTTTCCACTTATTAATTTATTTATCCATATCTTTTTCTTCATATACTCTACCTCCTTCCTATTTACATTCACTCTCTCTTTTCTCCATCCTCCTCGACTACTTCCGCCTCGCTGCAACAAAGAGTAACAATGTCAGAGTCCTCTCTCACATCTTCACTTATTGTGTTTTCATCTTCACTCTTCCATCCTGACTTATTTTTTACTTTCGTGGTAATTTCTTCCGACTCATCTTGGTTCTCGGGTTCTTCTACAGAGTCCACCACCGCTTCCTCCTCCGCCTTCTCTTCGCCCTTGATAATGCCTCCCTCATATTTCACCTCACTTGAGATCGATGCTTCTATAACCTCTCTCTTGCCGCTTCCCGCACTTTGCTCGTCATATTCTACCAGTTCTTCAGCGCCTTCATTTTCTTCAGCTTCATCGTTAACTGTGTTTTCCATAATTGTATCTTCTATTACCGTATCTTTCTCTTTTTCTTCTTTGTCTTTCTGTTTCTCTTCGTTTTCTTTTTTCTCCTCTTTCTCTATCTCTTTCTCCTCTTCAACTATGTCTTTTTCCTCTTCCTCTATATCCGTTTCCTCTTCCTCTTCCACTATGTCCTTTTCCTCATCCTCCTCTATCTCTTTCTCCTCTTCCCCTATCTCTTTCTCCTCTTCCCCTATCTCTTTCTCCTCTTCCCCTCTCTCTTTCTCCTCTTCCTCTGTCTCTTTCTCCTCTTCCTCTGTCTCATTCTTTTCTTCCTCTGTCTCTTTCTCCTCTTCCTCTGTCTCTTTCTTTTCTTCCTCTGTCTCTTTCTCCTCTTCCTCTGTCTCTTTTTTTTCTTCCTCTGTCTCTTTCTCCTCTTCCTCTGTCTCTTTCTCCTCTTCTTCTATCGCTTTTTCCTCTTCCTCTATGTCTTTTTCTTCTTCCTCTATCGCTTTCTCTTCTTCCTCTATCTCTTTCTCCTCCTCCTCCTCCATCTCTTTCTCCTCCTCCTCCATCTCTTTCTCCTCCTCCTCCACCTCTTTTTTCTCCTCCTCCATCTCTTGCTTCTCCTCCTCCATCTCTTTCTCTTCTTCCTCGTCCTCCACTTCCCAAGAACTCCCGTAAGAGACTTCGGTGGCATTGCCTGAAGCCACTTGAGCCTCGCTGCCAGACGAAGAAGTAAACACCTGTTGACTATAAAAGCTGTCAACTTTATCATCCTTTTCCTGGGTTTTCCTTTTGCTGCCCCTCTTTCCTAAACTACGTTGTCTTCTTCTGCTCTTGGAGGATCCTGGTCGATTGCTGAATTCCTCGATTGAATCCTGATGAGAGGAAGACCGTTCGTTTAAGTTATCATCTAACTGGCCTTCTAGACTACTAAATATGCGAGATGGGCGTCTTCTGTTGCCTTGTGAGTCCCTCAGGCTGACTTGACTGCTTGTGCGGTCTGACTTGCCCTCCGAGGTACTGAAGTTACTTTGACGACTGCTTCTTCTTGAAGAAATATAATGACTATGTCGATTACTCGATTCTTCCACGTTTTCCCAGAAACGTTTAACCTTGTCCGAGTGTGAATTCGATTGTAGTAGCGAGGACGTGTCCCTGCTTGTAGACTTGCTGCGAGGTCTCTCCCGTCTATGCTCTGCAGGTCTCATATCCACCCCTAATACTGCTGCAACTTCGAGATCTGATGGTCCATTACACGACTCCCCGGAGGCGTATTGACGATGGCGCTTATGGGCGTATCTCTCCTGTTGAACATCGAGACGGTGTTGGATGATCATAGAGTCTATATCACTGGAGGTACTCCCACTGATGGAGGCGGTAAGGCGGGCATCCTTGCTGTCTTCATCTGACTCCTCCGTGTGGTGGGTGCTGCTGCTGCTGGGTTGACCGTTGCTGGTGATGCCCCCACTAGCTGTACTGCTTGTACTGGCTTCTGTGGTACCCACCTCACTCCCTGAATGTGAGACATAATGGTGATAATCATATTACAATTAATGATGCTACTATTAATACTAATACTACTACTAATAATAAGAAGAATAATTAATGGACTATTTTAGGGGGAAGTGTCTCTGTGCCAGAAGTTTAAGTAGAGTGAGGGGATACAACTCATACAAGCAGGGTGTTGAGGTTTACCTGTATCCTCAGGAGGCGTGTAGGGTCGGGCCTCGTCCGGGGACACCACAGTTCTGGCTTTTTTCTGGGTAATTCGTCTACGTCGAGAATTGTGTCGCTTCTCTACAGCTCGTAACTGACACCTTGTTAGAAGAATGAAGAGAAAGAAATATATTTATTGAAACCTCTTTTTCACGGACTATTTGGAGTGGAAAGTCCGTTAGATGTGAAATCCCCATTTAACGGATTACATGAAGAGAGAAATACGTTATTTGGAAGTTTCACTGTAGCTGTATATTGTTCTGTATGTACAATACAAACGACTGTAAATATCGGAACTTTAACTGTAAAACTACGTACATATTCGAAGCTGGGTGGAATGGGGGTGCCCCGGATGCAAGCCAGCGACAATTACGTTAGGTGTAAAAAAAAAAATATATATGTATATATATATATATATATATATATATATATATATATATATATATATATATATATATATATATATATATATATATATATATATATATATATATATATATATATATATATATGTATACATATATATATATATATATATATATATATATATATATATATATATATATATATATATATATATATATATATATATATATATATATATATATATATATATATACAGTATATACAAGTATATATATATATATTTTTTTTTACACCTAACATGTGTCGCTAACATCAAACCAGGCAAATTCCTACACTTAAGAATATTTTGACTCTGCCCTATCGTAATGAATTTGTCCCGTTAGTTCGGTCCCTCAAACTTCTATATACTAATGTTGTTTTCAAGTATGACTCAACCATTACTAATATGTTGATAAAAAATAGCCCAAGCTTGAAGGTAAATGGAAGTGTTTATTGTATTCCATGCAGCAAATGTAATGGTAATTATGTAGGACAGACAGGAAAAAACATTGCAGCTCAGAATCAGACCACGTTGGAGAACCTGAAATTAAAGGAAGAGCTGACGAAATTAAAAGGGGAGCCAGTGTCTGACGAAAACTCAAGCGAGTGGAAGGTGGTGAGTAGTGGGAAGACGAAGCTGGTGGTGAAGAAGTACACCAAGGATACGACAACAACGACAACAACAGCTAAGTGTACCAACCCGTTTAGTCCCTTGATAGACGAATTGGACGTTAGTACAGTCAGGGACAGGGATGACAAGGAAGGTATAAAAACTTTAATTGTTGGTGACTCACAGGTAAGGTACATGGACAGGGCCTTTTGTGGTAAAAACAAAAATAGGATGAGGGTGTGTTTGCCAGGAGCTGCGGTGGGGGATAGAATTGACAGGATGGACAATATCTTGTCTGGTAATGGGAACAAACGCATTATCTGCCTCAGTGCAGGAGGCAATGATATTGGCCGGTGTAGGAGCGAGGAGCTTCTTGATAAGTTCAAGGCAGCTATATATCGTATTAGGACTAAGGGAGGGATCCCTATCATATGGGGTGTCCTGCCTAGAAGGAGTGAATGGTTGTCAAGGGCAGTTGGTGTCAACGACCGTCTTGGCAGATATTGCAAGTCAATATCAGTCCCATTCATTGACAACTGGGACAACTTCTATGGCAGAAGGGACCTTTATGCTAGGGATGGGGTGCACCTGTCTAGGGATGGAGTAGCAACCCTGGCTGGAGCTCTAGAGGGGGCAGTTCAAAAGATATCGAAGTCTTTAAACTGCTAGGAGAACATATGAGCAAGGGGGTGGAGGAGACTGCAGTGGAAGAGGGTAAACAAAGTGAAAGATTACAGGGAAATAGTGTTAGGAATGATGACAAAACTAAATTAGAGAGGGAGTTTAAAACTAAACGCGGTAAAGGGAGGACTCAGAACACGACTAACTTAAATGTATACTACGTGAACAGTAGAAGTATGAGAAACAAAATGGATGATATTAGGGCCTTGGTATGTACCGAAAAAATCGATATAATAGCATTCACTGAAACATGGATCAACCTAGACACACGTGAGTTACCAGTCGAATACCAAATTGCGGGTTACAAACTGTTCCATACCGATAGGCAGACCAGGAAAGGAGGCGGAGTAGCAATCTATGTTAGGGATAATCTGAAGTGTGAAATAAAAACTAAGCAGAATATAGAAACAATTTGGATAGAATTGATCGACGGTAAGGAAAAATTAATCACAGGACTAATATATAGACCTCCCAATCTTGATAGAGTCAATGAGAGACTTATCTGGGATGAAATGCGCAGGGCTTCCATACACAACAAAGTCTGTATAGTAGGCGACTTTAACCTTGGCCCAAGGCTCAGTACTTGGACCATTATTATTTATTATATACATAAACGACATAGATAACGGCATAGACAGCAACATAAGTAAATTTGCTGATGACACTAAAATAGGACATGTTATAAAATCTGACGAGGACTCAGCAAAACTACAGGAAGATCTAAACAAATTTTTCGAATGGTCTGAAAAATGGCAGATGAAATTCAACGTGGACAAATGTAAAGTACTCAGTATAGGAGATGTAAACAGGGAAACCAGATACCAGATGAACAACGATGCCATAGAGAAATCCGACTGGAAGAGAGATTTAGGAGTAATGATAAGTAGGAACCTTAAGCCAAGTAAACAATGTGTTTTTGCTCGTAACAAGGCTAATAAAGTACTTGGGTTCAAACAAAGGAGTGTTAGTTACAAGACTAGAGAGGTCATCCTAAAACTATATCTTGCTCTTGTGAGACCACAACTGGATTACGCAGTTCAGTTCTGGTCACTGTATTACAGAATGGATATAGAATCCTTGGAAAGAATTCAGAGGAGAATGACAAGACTAATCCCGGGCATTAGGAACCTTGAGTATAGAGACAGGTTAAAGCATCTTAATTTGCACTCCCTCGAGAGACGTAGAGCGAAGGGCGACCTGATAGAGGTGTACAAGTGGAAGGCAGGGCTAAACAAAGGGGACAATTACAAAGGTACTCAAACTATCCAACCAGGAGCGAACTCGTAACAATGGTTTTAAATTAGACAAATTTAGATTTAGGGGGGAAATAGGTAAACACTGGTTTGGAAACAGAGTAGTGGATGAATGGAACAAGTTACCAAATATCATCATTAACTCGAATACGCTGAACAGCTTCAAACATAGGTTGGATGCTTATATGAGCAATAGGGGTTGGGTGTAAACGGGACTGCCCAGTATAGGCCAATAGGCCCGCTGCAGTTTCCTCCATTCTTATGTTCTTATGTTAATATAAGTACAATATCAGAACAGCATCTGAAAGCAGTGCCCTGCTCGTTCATGTTAGGAATAATAATCATTCCATTGCTTGGGAAAAAAGCTTAGAAGTATTCAAATCATCTTGTGTCACAAAATGACTTCTGGTTTAATGAGAGTATATTCTAAATTGTTCCTACTGTCAATTGAATTACAAGGTAATATTGAGGAGGCATTATCCCAGTCAATGCAATGCTTATTATCCCTCAAATGAACAAACAGAGCATTGGATTCCTGGCCTGTCCTAACACTATATTTATGTTGTTTAAGTCTAGTTACAAGATATTTACCTGTCTGGCCTAAGTAAAACATATTACATTTCTTGCAAGGAATGCAGCCACTTGTATTGTTGGGGGAGTTCTTGATTAACATTTACTTAACAGTGCATGAGTTCTTAAATGCCACATTGACGTTCCAGGTTTTTAGTTGTAAAGGAATTTGAGAGACATTTTTGTGAAATGGTAATACTAAGAGATTCTTATGGTCATGGGTGGGCTTCGGATCGGTTCTATAGAAAGATTTCTTAGTAATGTTCAGGCATTTGTCAATGAAAGATCTAGTGTATTTATGGTTCAAGCCAATATTATACATATATTTATATTCCTCATCAATGAATTCCGGGCTGCAAATTCTCAAGGCACGTAAAAACATTGATGAAAATACTGACTGTTTGACTCTATTATGGTGGGCAGAATAATAATGAATGCATGAACACACATTATTACGTTTCCTATAAATACTGAACTTAAATGTGTTACCTATTCTGTGTATATATATATATATATATATATATATATATATATATATATATATATATATATATATATATATAATATATATATATATATATATATATATATAATATATATATATATATATATATATATATATATATATATATATATATATATATATATATATATATACACCTTGCTTTGTACTTCTCCTTAGTCTGTACTCACCCCTGAAGATGTGAATTACACGTAGCGCTTGGGAACTTCATGTTTTCTTCTTTACTTGTGGTTATCGGCATATATATATATATATATATATATATATATATATATATATATATATATATATATATATATATATATATATATATATATATATATATATATATATATATATATATATATATATGTAATATTCAGAAATTTCAGTGTAATTTCAAACACCGCGCCATTGGCGATACTGAGCTTTCAAGGTTATCGGAGGGAAGAGAGCGCTCCCTGCACATAGCAAGAGGTTGTGGAACAAGGCCTAAGTGATATTAAATGTAATTTGCCGAATTAATAATGATGCGATTCATGAAGTTAAGGGACTATTATTGAATTTGAAATTATTATAGATCGTTTATCAGTCTGAATAATGTTACGGGTGTCCCAGCGAGTTATTAGTTAGGCGGAAAATATGTCACGTAGGCCTAAGCTAACGCCTTGAGAGGACACGAGGCGGGCTCTCTCTCAGTCATGGGGAAGCATTCAGACAAACAAGACGTCCCTGCGCGTCCGTCACAGAAATGGTCACGTGGTCTAGTCACCTGTGTTGCGCTATTGCAGTATAACAAGTAAGTCTCATTCGATCTCAGACAGGGTTTAGATAGGGCAGTGATAAAGTAAACTAGAGCTAACAGTGAGTTCATTTCAGGGTTTCCGCCAGAACCCACTTGACTGCGAGAGATTGACTGCCGTTTGAGACTGCCGTTGATGATTGAGGGTGGCGATTGTCGCCATTGGACCGATCAGTGTAGGCCTGTCACTGTTTAGCGGGGAATCTAGCCGTCTGGGTGCCCAGCTGATGACGGGACGATCGTTGGGGTCATCAGCTCTCCTCTACCTCGGCTCACAATACCACATGTTTCAAGCAGCTTAGTGAAACCCTCTTGCTAACGGGAAGCTAAAGCTTCTCTCAACTGTACAAGGTCTGATTGGCTCACTCCCTTCCGCTTTATGGATGTACTGGGGGTAAAGTGAAGCTAGCTGAGTGATACAGGGTCGCACACTGGGGCCAAGAGTCAGTGGAGTTAGAGGTACACTTTCCAAGGTGGAGAAAGGCTGATTTGGGCCTTCAACTATGCGTGCCTGTTGGTTGTTCCTTAAACGACTACGGAGTGCAGGTGGAATCTGTGTATGTGTTAGGTTAAGGAGCATGGTTCACGGGTATTGGACTCAGTAACGTCTTTACAATAGTGACAATATTTTTGTGTGTAGTTAATACTATTTTTTCAGTTACTAATGTATGCTGTGTGCATTTAAAATTTATTTATAGTTTCAATCTCTGATATAACCTTTGTTCCCCAGAGTAGTGTTTAAGTTAGGTTAGGAGGTGTGCATCTGTTGGTGTAACATAATTATATTGAGTGCCCTTAAGGCCTATTCATTGTAGAGTATTTAATTTCTTATTTTCATACCACTTCCGCAGTGGTGGATATTATTCTGTGAAAACCCTTAAGGCCTTCATCTGTATGTATACATATATATATATATATATATATATATATATATATATATATATATATATATATATATATATATATATATATATATATATATATATATATATATATATATATACAGTATATATAGAATAGCAGAATCGCCTCCCTCCGGGCAGCTCATCCGCTAGGCCACGGTAGAACGCCACCCTCCGGGAGGCTCCACATTGTCTCACTGTTCAGTCCCCAAAACTTCTTCTTCCATAAATAGTTCATTAACGGTGTATGTAAGTTCCACCATGTTTTTCACTATAACAGTATAGCAAAGTATATTTTTTTATCATTAAACTGTTTTTATTTTATTGTCTAATCATCACTACATATAACACCACCCATCATCACTACTATAGTAAGCTTTGTCAGATCAAACTAAGCCAGTAGAAAAACACATCTCTGAGATTATTGTTTGTAAATGTAAGATTGTATTATCGCCTCAGGGACTATCTTAGATACTACACATGATATTACTGTCTATATGTGTCATCAGTTCTCTGTGATGGAAGCTTTGGTCTTGGCGGGAGGTGTAATGATTGTTTATCAGACCACAGCTTACAGCCAGAGAATTACAACACATATAGCAGGGAGTACTGCACATGCCTCTTGGTACCCCCACTTACCAAGTTGACACACCCTGGGTCAGGACCCAAAGGGCCTGACCTCATTCACTAATTGCTTGAGTTAGCCGGGTGACCTGAAACCACACCTAGCCAAGACACACCCGGGCATGATCACGCACCTGGGCAAACACAGCTGTCCAGATCTAACCAGTTTAGTGTTAATTGGCAGAGGTCATTTGCCGGCTGGTTGTCCCTCATATAAAGGGCCTGCAGTCCCGTCCACGGGGCTCATTGCTCATTCGTCATCGGGCGATTCTAGCTACTTCAGTCATTTCCAATTCATATTCAGACAACTTTCACAACACTATCAACGGAAGATGGAGTCACGCTCGTCACTAGTCGAGGTGGGGAGGGAGACTTCCCTCCCCAGCCTTGCGTCACCAACTAAGCAGAGTCTCCCATAGGAGACAGTCCAGAAGCACCTGCTGGGCCTCCCACAGGTCACACGTGAGTCTTTGTCGGAGCTATCCATAGGGTGAGTTACTTACGTTGGAAATGTATTCATTTCATGTTTGTGTCTGAGAGTCATTGTCTAGTAA
>NW_024750628.1:0-103974 GCF_018991925.1 Homarus americanus
GGAAGTTACGTATTGCTTAACCCCTCCAGATACTCCTATATACACACCTCTGGACACTCTAGGCACACACCCTGACACTCCTAGGTATTCTCTGACACTCTGGTACATTCTGACACCCCAGGAACACTCAGACACTCCCTGCGCACTTCTGACACTCCCAGGCACACCTCTATCACCCCCTGTTCTCTCCCTGACTGCTCCTCCCAGAGGCACACTCCAGACACCTGGAGGCACACCCCAGACACTCCAGGCACACTCCCCACACTCCAGGCACACCTCAGACACCCTAGGCACCACCTGTTCCCCAGGTGCCACCCTCACACCTTTCAACAGGTACCTTGGTGACACTCCCTGCACCTCTGATTCACTCCCCAGGCACACTTACACACCCCAGGCACACCCCAGACCCCAGGCACAACCCAGACACTCCCCAGGCACACCTCTGACACCCAGGCACACCGATGAGACTGCCAGGCACACCTCTGACACTCCACATGCACACCCTGACACTCCAGGCACACCCTGACACTCCCAGCAGGTACCCACCACACTCCTGGCATCATCTCCTTACAGACTTAGGCACACCTCCTGACACCTGTAACATTCTCTGACACCTGAGAAGTTCTCCACTGACATCTTCACTGAAAGGCCACCTGAGATTCCCTAGTACACGTCCAACACCCAGATACACTCTGACACTCCCCAGGCACATTCCTGGACACTTGTGCACACCTGACACCCCCAGCAGGTACACCCCTGACACTCCTGGGCCAGCCCGACACTCCCCAGGCACACCTCCTCACACTCCAGGCACACCTCCTGACACTCCCAGGTGCACAACTCCGACACTCAGGTAAAACCTCCACTTAGGTCATCTCTGACACTGAGGTACACCTTGACACCTAGGTATTCTCTGACACTTTGCACATTCCTGACACTTAGAACACTAGACACTCTGAGCACCTTGACACTCCCAGGCACACTTTTTCACTCCTTGGTTCTCCCTGACACCTTTAGACTACAGACACTTTCGAGGCACTTTCAGACACCTCCCCATGCCCCTGAGCACTCCCCAGGCACACCCTGACACTTAGGCACACCTCTCACACCCAGGCACACCTCTCACACCCCAGGCACTCCCAGACACCCTGGCACCTCTCTGACACCCCAGGCACACACCATTCCCCAGCAGGCACACCCCAGACACTCCCCAGGCACACCCTGGACACCTGTACACGCTGACACCGCCAGGCACACCTGACACTCCACATGCACACCCATGACACTCCCCAGCCACCCCTGACACTGCAGTACTCCACTGACACTCCCTGGGCACACCCCTGACACTCCCAGGCACTCGACACTCCCCTGGTGGCACATCTCTGACACTCTGGTGTCTCCACTGACATTCACTGCACACTCTCTGATTATTCCCAGGTGCTTATGTCCAACACCCTGAGCTGCCACCTTCTGACACCCCAGGTGCCACCCCAGGCACTCCCAGACACCAGACACAGCACATAGCACAGCAGAGCCAAACCTTAGGTACACCTTCTCAGACACTCCTCTAGGCCCACTGACACTCCCTGGTACACTTGACACTCCACAGGCACCTCCGACACTCCCCAGTGCACATCTTGACACCAGAGCCTACACGATCATTCACTGGTATGTCTATGATTATTCCTCTAGTACACGTTCAACACCTCCAGATACTCTGACACTCCCTGGCACATCTCTGGCCCCAGGGGCACCTCTGACCCCAGCACACCCTGACACTCCCCAGGCACACCTGACACTCCCCAGACACATTCCCAGACACTTTTCAGGTACACCTTCAGACACTGCCAGGTGCACACCCCAGACACTCCTTGAGGCACACCTCAGGACACCTGCTGTGCACCTCTGACACTCGCAAGCACCTCTGACACTCCCAGGCACACCCCACACTCCCCAAGCACACTCCTGACTCTCCCAGGCACACCTCCTGACACTCCCCAGGTACACCTCCGACACTCCCAGGCACACTTTCACACTCCAGTGCACACCTCCTGACACTCCCAGGTAGAACTCCTGACACTCCCCAGGTAAACCTCAGACACCCCAGGCACACCCAGACAATCCCAGGTACACCTATATACACTCCAAGCACACCTCACACCGCACACCTCCTGACACTCCCAGGCACACCTCTGACACTCCCAGGCACACCCCTGAAACTCCCCAGGTGGGACCTCTCACTCCCAGGTATTCCACTGGGACATTCTCTGGCACACCCCCTGACACTCCAGGCACACGTCCAACACTCCCCACATACACCCCTGAGACTTGGTACCCTGACACTCCCAGGCACACCTACACACTCCCAGGTACACCTCAGACACTCCTGCACACCTCCTGATACACCAGGCCAATTCTCTGACACTCCAGGCACTCCACTGACACTCCCTGGTACCTGACTCCCAGGAACTCCCTGACACCTCCCAGGTGTCACCTCTGACACTCCCAGGTGTTCTCTCCGCTGGGATTATCTTGGTACATCTTACATTCTCCCAGGTAACAAGTGTCTTGCACTCCCAGATACACCCCTGACACTTAGGCACATCTTCGACACTGTGTACACCTCTGACACCCCCCAGGCATACCTCTGACACTCCCCAGGCACACCTCCGATACTCCCAGGCACACTCCTCTGACACCCCAGGCACACCTCATACACTGCCAGGCACACTCAGACACTCACAGGCACACCTCTGCAGACACTCCCAGGCACACCTCTGACACTCCCCAGGTACTCCACTGACCTCCTGGCACACCCCTGACACTCCCCAGGCACACTGACACCCCTGCACATCTCTGACACTCCCAGAAAGTTCCACCGATTATTCACTGGCACACCTCTGACATTCTTGCACACGTCTCAACACCTGAAGATAATAACATCTGACACTCCTGCACATCTTGACAACTCTAGGCACACTCTGACATCCCAGGTACATTTGACACTGCTAGGCACACCCTGATACTCATGTGACACCTCTGGACACTCCCAGGTACACCTCTGACACTTGGCAGTGCCACTGACACTACTGGTACACCCTGACACCCCAGGTACACCTCAGAGACTCACAGCATCCTGACACCCGCTGCACATCTGGCACCCCTGTACACACCTCTGATACTTGACCCTGACACTCCACAGGCACATCTCTGACAATTCCCAGGCACACCCTGATATTCCATGCACACCTCTGACCTCCAGGTGCCACTCTGATACTCCCAGGTACACCTGCACTCCCCAGGTACACCCCAGACACTTAGGTACACGTCAGGAACACCTTGAGGTCACACCTCAGAGACTCCCCAGGCACACCTCTGACACCCCAGGCACACCACACTCCTGCACTCCCCTGACACCTGGTACATCTCTGTCACCCCAGGTTCTCCTCTGACACACCTGTGACATCCCAGACACTCCCCAGGTACACTTCTGACACTCCAGCAATATCTGACACTCCCAGGTACACTTCTGACACTGCCAGGTACACCCTGACAACTGTACACATCCTATACTCCAGGTACACCTTGTGACACTGCAAGGCACACCAGACACTGCCAGGTAACCCCAGACGACCCCAGGTACACCTCAGACACTCTGAACATCTGACACTGCAAGTGCACCTCTGACACCTGAGGCACACTTGACACTCCCAGGCACATCTCTGACCTCCCAGGCACACCTCCGACACCCCAGGTGCACTCCCCGACACTCCCAGGCACACTTCTCACACCCCAGGCACACCTCCGACACTCCCAGAGAACTCCTGACACCCCAGGTAAACCAGACACTCCTGTGTACACCCAGACAACTCGCACACCCCATACACTCCCAGTAACATTTCACACTCTGCAAGTACACCTCTGACACTCCCAGGCACACCTCTGACACTTGGTGCACACCTTCTGAAACTCCCAGTGTGACCTCTGACACTCCGAGGTATTCCACCTTGACATCCCTGGCACACCTCTGACACTCCCAGCACATGTCCAACACTCCCACACACACCCCTGAGACTCCAGGCATATCCCTGACACTCCAGGCACACCTATGACACCCCAGGCACACTTTGACACTCCCAGGCACACCTCCGATACCACCAGGCACACCTCTGACACTCCCAGTACTCCACTGACACCCCTGGCACCCCCGACTCTCCCCAGGAACCCCTCTGACACTCCCCTGCGTACACCCTGACACCCCAGTTCCGCTCACCCCTGGACACCCTGGCATTCCCCAGGTACACGTCCTAAACACCCCAGGCACACCCTGACACTCCCTGCAGGTCATCTCTGACACCTGTACACCTCTGACCTCCAGGTACACCTCTGACACTCCCAGGCACAACTCCTGATAATCCTGGGTCTCTGACACTCTGCTACCAACTCCACACTTCACTCTGACACTTTCTGCACACCAGACACTCCCAGGCACACCCCTGATACTCTGGCACCCACTGACCTCCTGGCAATTAACTCCCTGACACTCCTGTGTTCTCTGACACCCCAGGCACATCTCTGACACCTCAGGCCCCACGCATTCACTGGCACACCTCTGACATCCCAGGCACACCTCCACACTCCCAGGTACACTCTGACACTCCCTGGTACTTCTCCGACACTCCCAGGCACACCCCACACTCCCAGGCACACCTCTGACACTCCCAGGTACACCTCCGACACTCCCAGGCACACCTCTGACACTCCCAGGCACACCTCAGACACCTCTGCCAGGCACACCCCTGGGACACCTGCAGGTACACCTCGACATTCTGGACACCCCAGACACCCACAGTATTATTCTGACACTGCACTCTGACACCGCTGTACACTTCTGACATTCCAGGCACACCTCAGACACTCCCAGGCACACTGCCACACCCCAGGCACACCCTGATACTCCTCAGGCACACCCTGACACTCCCAGGCACACCTCACACTCCACCACCTCTGACACTCCCATGTACACCCCAGACACTTGCACACCCCAGACACTTGGCATTGCACACTCAGGCACACCTCAGACACCCCAGGCACACCTCTGACACCCCAGGCACACCTCTGACACTTCCAGGTACTCCTGTGACACCCCCTGGTACTCTCTGACACTCCCCAGCACACCTCTGACACTCTCAGTACACCTCACCCAGGCACACCTCAGACACTCCCCAGGCACATTCCTGACACTCCCCAGGCACACCCTGACACTCACAGTGCACCCCTGACACCCATGTACACATCCACACTCCCAGGTACACCCTGACACTCACAGGCACACCTCAGACACTCTTTGTTGTTAACCCTTGAACACTCCCAGGTACACTTCTGACACTCTGGTACACTCTCACACCCCCTGCAAGTACACCTCTGACACTTAGTACAATCTCTGACATTCCCAGGCACACTCTCACATTCTTAGTCACCTCTGATACCCAGGCACACCTCTGACACTCCCAGGCACACCTCCGACACCCCAGGCACACTCTGACACTCCCAGGCACACCTCCGACACTCCCAGGCACACGTCTACACTCCACATACACTCCCCTGACACTCCCAGGTACACCTCTGACACTCTAGGTACACCTACATGCATATTCCCCAGGTACACCTCATACTCCCACATACACCTCTGACACTCCCAGGTACATCTCTGACTATCCTAGGCCATTCTGATACTCCTTAGGTGTACACCTCTGACTCCTCTGTAGTACACCTCCTGACACTCCCAGCAGGCACACTTTCACACTCCCAGGTACACCCCTGACACTCCTGAGGCACAACCTGACACTCCCAGGTAAACCTCCGATACCCTAGGTACACCTCTGACACTTGAGGCACCCTCTGACACTCCTGGTATTCTCTGACACTCTGGCACATTTCTGACACTCCAGGAACATCTCAGACACTCCCTGGTGCACCTCTGACACTCCCAGGCACCTCTTTCACTCTGTCTCTCCCGACACCCCTTGTACACTCTGTGACACTCTGAGGTACACCAGACACCCCACGCACCTCTGACACTCTGTGGCACACCCTGACACCTTAGGCCACCTCTCACTTCTTGTGTACACCTCTGACACTCCTAGGCCCCACACACCCCTGGCACCTCTGACACTCCCAGGCACACCTCTGACACTCCCCAGGCACACCCAGACACTCCCAGGCACACCCTGACACTCCAGGCACTCTCGCTGGACACTGCCAGGTACACCTCTGACACTCCATACACCTCTGACACCCTTAGGCACACTCTGACACCCCTGTGGCACTCCACTGACACTCCTGCACACCCCTTGACACTCCCCAGGCACACCTCCGACACTCCCAGGCACACTCCTGACACCCCAGGTTCTCCACTGACACCTCACTGCACACCTCTGACATTCCCCAGGTACACGTCCAACACTCCCAGACACATCCCTGACACTCCCCAGGTACATCTCTGACACTCTCAGTCCACCTCTGACACCTCAGGTACACTCTGGGACACTCCCCAGGCACACCCCTGATGCTCCCAGGTACACCTTGACCTCCTGCACACCTCATACACTCAGGTACACCCCAGACACTCTGGCACACCTCAGACACCTAGGGCCAACCACCACTCCCAGGCACACCACACTACCACCAGGTACCTCCTGCACTTCCCTGCACTTCTCTGACACCCCAGGTACATCTTAAGACACTCCCAGGCACACCCCTCAGACACTCCCAGGCACAACCCAGACACTCCCAGGCACACCTCTGACACTCCCAGGCACACCGCTGACACTGCCAGGTACACCTCTGACACTCCATGTACACCTCCACACTCCCCAGGTCATCTCTGACACTCCCAGAACCCACTGATTCCCTGCACACCCCTGACACTCCCAGGTACACCTGACTGATCTCTCAGGTGCTATCTCTGACACCCCAGGTTCTCCACTGACATTCACTGGTACAATTCCCTGACATCTCAGGCACACGTCCAACACCCCAGATACACCTCCCTGACACTCCCAGGCACATCTCTGACACTCCCAGGTACACTCTGACACCCCCAGGCACACCCTCTGACACCCCAGGCACTCTCCGACACCCCAGGCACACTCCTGCCCCAGGTACACCTCCAGACGACTCCCAGGCACATTCTCTGACACTCCCCAGGCACACCCTGACACCCCAGGCACACCTCTCTGACACTCCCAGGCACACTCCCTGACACTCCCCAGGCACATCTCACACTCCTAGGTACACCTCCGACACTCCCAGGTACAACTCTGACACTCCCAGGTAAACCTGATACCCTTAGGTACACCTCTGACACCTGAGGTACACCTCTGACACTCCTAGGTGTTCTTGACACTCTGGCACATTCCCTGACACCCCAGAACACCAGGACACCCCTGGCACTCTCACACTCCCCAGGCACACCTCTTTCACTCCCCTGGCTTCCCTGACACCCCCGAGGCACACCTCAGACACTGGAGGTTGCCACCCCCAGACACTCCAATGCACATCTGACACCCCAGGCACACCCTGACACTCCTGTACACCTCTCACACTCCCCAGGCACACTCCCTGACACTCCAGGCACTGCGACACTCCCTGCACCCTCTTGGGACACCCCAGGCACACCCCTAGACACCCCAGGCACACCCCAGACACCCCAGGTACACTCTGACACCCCAGGCACATCGCTTACACTGCCAGGCACACTCTGACACTCCATGCACCCCTGACACTCCCCAGGTACACCTCTGATTCACCTGTGGCACTCCACTGACACTCCCTGGCACACCCTGACACTTGTGGTACACCTCCACCCCAGGTGCCACTTCTGACACTTGCAGTTCTCCACTCTATTCACTGCACACCTCTGACATTCCCCAGGCACATGTCCGCACTCCCAGACACACCTCTGACACTCCCAGGTGCCTCCCTGACACTCCCAGGCACACCCTGACACCCCAGGCACACCCCTGACACTCCCCAGGCACACCTCTGATACTCCCAGGCACCTCTGACTCTCCAGGTACACCTCTGGGACACTGCCAGGCACACTCAGACACTGCCAGGCACACCCCCGGACACTCCTGAGGTGCACCTCTGACACTCCCAGGTACTCCACTGACACTCCCTTGCACACCCCTGACACTCTCAAGGTTAATTCTCCCGACACTCAGGTACATCTCTGACACTCCAGGTTCTCCACTGACATTCACTGGTATACCTATGACATTCCCAGGTATACGTCCAACACTCCCAGATACACTCTGACACTCCCTGCACATCTCTTTGACACTCTGATGGTCAACCTCTGACCAGGTACACCTCTGACACTCCAGGTACACCTCCGGATACTCCCAGACACACCTCAGACAGCCACACCTCAGACACTGCCAGGTACACTCAGACACTCCCAGGTACACCTCAGACACCTGGTGCACTCTGACACTGCAAGTGCACCCTGGACACTCCCAGGCACACCTCTTACACTCCCAAGTACTCCTGACCTCCCAGGCACACCTCCTGACACTCCAGGCACACCTCCGACACTCCCAGGCACACTTCACACTCCCAGGCACACCTCCGACACTCCCAGGCAGGAACCTCCGGACACCCAAACCCCAGACACTCCAGGTACACCCCAGACAATCCCAGGTACACCCACACTCCGGTAACACCCCACACTCTGCACACCTCCGACACCTGCACACCTCTGACACTCCCAGGTACACCCTGAAACCCAGGACCTCTCTGACACCCCCAGGCATTCCACTGACATTCCCTGGCACACCCCACACTCCAGGCACACGGTCCAACACCCCACACACACCTCTGAGACCTGAGGTACATTCCTGACACTCCCAGGCACACCCATGACACTCCCCAGGTGTCATCTCTGACACTCCTAGGTCATCTCCGATACTTGACCTTGTGCACACTCCTGACACCTCAGGTACCTCCACTGACACCCTGGCACCCCCTGACTCTCCCCAGGAACTCCTCTGACACCCCCAGGCACACCTCTCTGGACACTCCCCAGGTTCTCTTCCGCCAGACATTCCCTGGCACACCCCTGGCATTCCCCAGGCACGTCCAACACTCCCAGATACACCTCTGACACTCCCCAGGCATCTTGACACTCCCAGGTACACCTCTGACACCCCAGGCACCTCTGACACTCCCAGGTGCACACCTGGATACTCCAGTACACTCTGACACTCCCAGGCACACCCTCATACACTGCCAGGCACACCTCAGACACTGCCAGGTACACCCCAGACACATTCAGGTACACCCTGACTCCCCAGGTACTCCACTGACCCTCCTGGTACACCCTGACACTTAGGTACACCTCTGACACTCCAGGTACATCTCTGACACCCCAGGTTCTCCACTGACATTCACTTGCACACCTCTGACATTCCCAGGCACACGTCCAACACCCCAGATACACCCCTGACACCCCTGGTACATCCCTGACACTCCCCAGGCACACCTCTGACACCCCAGGCACACCTCTGACACCCCAGGTACACCTCCGATACTCCCCAGGCACACTTCTGACACCCCAGGTACACCTCAGACACTGCCAGGTACACCAGACACTGCCAGGCACACCAGACACCCCAGGTACACCAGACACCTGCTGCACCTCTGACACCTGCAAGTGCACTCTGACACCCAGGCACACCTCTGACACCCCAGGCACACCTCAGACACCCCCAGGCACACCGCTGACACTCCAGTACACCTCTGATACTCCCAAGCACACCTCTGACTCTCCCAGGTACACCTCTGACACTCACCAGGTACACCTAAGACACTCCAGTACACCCAAGACACTCATAGCACACCCCACACCCCAGGAATCACACTGAGGCACACCCAGACACTCCCCAGGCACACCTCTCACACTCCCAGGCACACCCCTCACACCCCAGGCACTGTGACACCCCTGGTTCTCTGACACCCCAGCACACTCTCAGACACACCAGTACACCTCAGACACCTCGGGCACACTTCAGACACTCCTGCACATCTCAGACACTCCCAGGCACACCGCTGACACTGCCAGGTACACCTCTGACACTCCATGTACACATCCAACACTCCCAGGTACACCCAGACACTCAATGTGCACACTCAGACACTCCCCAGGTAAACCCCAGACACTCCCAGGTAACTCCCAGACACTCCCAGGAACACACATCTGCACATCTCCACACTCCCAGGTACACCCTTCTGGACCGCCCAGGTACACTCTCTACACTCCCAGGCACACCTCCGATACTCCCAGGCACACCTCTGACACTCCCAGGTACACCCTCTGACACCCAGGCACTCTCCGGTCCCCATGATACACCTCTAACACTCCCAGGTGCACCGCTGACGATCCCAGGTACACTAACTGTGCCAGGTACACCAGACACTGCCAGGTACACCTGCAGACATGCCAGGCACACCTCAGACACCCAGGTCCACCTCAGACACCAGGGTGCACCTGACACTCCCAGGCACACGTCCAACACTCCCACATACACCTTGAGACCCCAGGTATATCTCTGACACTCCCAGGTACACCTATGACACTCCCAGGTACACCTCTGACACTCCCAGGCACACCTCCTGATACTACCAAGGTACACCTCTGACACCTCAGGCACTCCACTGACACTCCTGGACCCCCTGACTCTCCCAGGAACTCCTCTGCACACCCCAGGCACACCTCTGACACTCCCCAGGCTCCCGCTGACATTCCTGGTACACCTCTGGCATTCCCAGGTACGCGTCCAACACTCCTAGATACAATTTCTGACACTCAGGTACATTCCTGACACTCTGAGGCACACCTCTCTGACACCCCAGGCACACCTCTACACTCCAGGTACACCTCCTGATACCTATAGCACATCTGACACTCCCAGGTACACCCTCATACACTGCCAGGTACACCTCAGACACTGCCAGGTACACCCCAGACACCCCAGCACACTCTGACACCCAGGCACTCCACTGACCTCCCTGGTACACCCCTGACACTCCCCAGGCACACCTCCGACACTCCCAGGCACATCTCTGACACAGGTTCTCCACTGACATTCACTGGTACACCTCTGACATTCCCAGGTACACGTCCAACACTCCTAGATACACCTCTGACACTCCCCTCAGCATTCTCTGACACTCCCCAGGCACATCTCTGACACCCCCAGGCACACCTCACACTCCCAGGTACACCTCCATACCCCAGTGCCACTCCTGACACCCAGGTACACCTCAGACACTGCCAGCACACTCCAGACACTGCCAGGTACACCTCACACTCCCCGGCACCTCAGCCACACCTAAGGTGCACTCAGTACCTCTGAACTCCCAGGCACACCCCTGACACTCCCAGGCACACCCTCAGACACTCCAGGCACACCGCTGACACTCCCAGGCACACCTCTGATATCCCAAGCACACCTCTGACTCTCCCAGGTACACCTCGACACCACCAGGTACACCTAAGACACCCAGGCACACCTAAGACTCTCCAGGTACACCCCAGACACCCCAGAACAATCTCACACTGAGGTACACCCTCAGACACCCCAGGTACACCTCCCACACTCCCGCACACCTCACACCCCAGGCACCTGTGACACCCTGGCACTCTGACACCCCAGGCACACCTCAGACACCTGGCACACCTCAGACACTCCCCAGGCACCAGACACTCCCAGGCACATCTCAGACACTCCAGGCACACCTGCTGACACTGCCAGGTACACCCTGACACTCCATGTACACATCCAACACTCCCAGGTACACTCCAGACACCACCAGGTACACCCCAGACACTCCCAGGTAAACCCCAGACACTCTCAGGTACAACTTGAGACACTCCCAGGAACATTTCACATTCTCAAGTACATCCTGACACTCCCAGGTACACCTCTGACCCGCCCAGGTACACTCTGACACTCCGGTACACCTGATACTCCCAGGCCACCTCTGACACTCCAGGTACACCTCTGACACCTCTTGGTACTCCTCCGTCACCCATGATACACCTCTAAAATCCCCTGCTGACACTCCCAGGTGCCTGCCACTGTGCCAGTACACCTTAGACACTAGTACACCAGACACTGCCAGGTACACCTCAGACACCTCCAGGCACACCTCAGACACTCGGCAGCACCCCACCCCAAGGCACCTGACACCCCAGGCACACCTCCGACACTCCCCAGGCACACTCTGCACACCCAGGCACACCTCCGACACTCCCAGGCACACCTCTGACCCCTCCCAGGTACACTCCTGACCTCCCAGGACACCCCAGACACCTCCAGAACACACTTGAGGCACACTCTGACACTCCCCAGGCACACCCCTGACACCCAGGCACACCCCCACATCTGGCACACCTCATACTCCCCAGGCACACCCCTGAAACCCCAGGCACCTCTGACACTCCCAGGCACTACACTGACATTCCCTGGTACACCTCTGACACTCCCCAGGCATACGTCCACCTCCCCACACACTCCCTGACACTCCCAGGGTTATATTCTGACACCCCAGGTACCACCATGACACTCCCAGGTACACCTCCGATACTCCCACACACACCTTGACACCCCAGATACATCTCTGACACTCCCAGGTACACCTCTGACACCCCCACGTACACCTCTGACACCCCAGGCACACCTCCGACACTCCCAGGTACACTTCACACTCCCAGGTACACCTCCGACACTCCCTATAAACCTCCGATACCCCTAGGTACACCTCTGACACCTGAGGCACACCTCTGACACCCTAGGCATTCCCTGACACTCTCTGGCACACTCCTGACACTCCAGAACACCTCAGATCCTGGCCCTGCCCAGGTACCCTTTCCTGGTCCCTGACACCCACACTTCAGAAACTCGAGGCACACCCAGACACCCAGCACACCCTGACACTCCCAAGGCACACCTCACACTCCTGTGCACACCCTCACCACCCCAGGCACATCCCGACACCCCAGGTTCATCTCTGACACCCCAGGCACCTCTGACACCCCCAGGTACACCCTGACACTCCCAGGTACACCTCCCGACTCCCAGGCACACCTCTGACTCTCCCAGGCACACCTCAGCACTGCCAGGTACACCAGACACTGCCAGGCACACCTCAGACACTCCCAGGTACACCCTGACACCCCTGTGTACTCCACTGACACTCCCTGGTACACCCCTGACACCCAAGGCACACCTCCGACACTCCTGGTGTACATCTCTGACACCCAGGTTCTCCACTGACATTCACTGGTATTCCTCTGATATTCTGTGTTACACGTCCAACACCCCAGATACACCTCTGACACTTTGCACATTCTGACACCAGGGCACCTCTGACACCCCAGGCACCTCTGACACTCCTGCACACCTCCGATACTCTGGCACACTCAGACACTGCCAGCACACCTCAGACACGCCAGGTACACCAGACACTCCCAGGCACACCCTCAGACACCCGGTGCACCTCTGACACTCCCGAGCACACCCTGACTCTCCCAGGCACACTCTGACACTCCCAGGCACACCTCCGACACCCAGGCACACTTACACTCCCAGGTACACCTCCGACACTCCCAGGTAGAACTCCGACACCCCAGGTAAACTCAGACACCTAACCCCAGACAATCCAAGCTACACCCATACACTCCCCAGGAACCACACTCAAGCACACCTCCGACACCCCCAGGTCACACCTCTGACACTCCCAGGACACCTCTGAAACTCCCAGGTGCACCTCTGACACTCCCAGGAATTTCCACTGACATTCCCTGGTGCCACCTCTGACACTCCCAGGCACACGTCCAACACTCCCCACATACACCTCTGACACCTAGGTTATCTCTGACACTCCCAGGTGCCACCTATGACACTCCCAGGCACACCCTCTGACACTCCCAGGTACACCTCCGACACTCCAGGCACACCCCTCTGACCCCCCCAGGTACACCCCAGACACCCCAGGCACACTTATCACACTCCTAGGTACTCCACTGACACCCATGCACACCCTACACTCCAGGTACACCTCTGACACTCCCAGGTACACCTCTGACACCCATGTACACATCCGACACTCCCAGGTAAACCCCAGACACCTAGGTACACCCCAGACACCCCCAGGAACACCACACTCGCAAGTACACCGACACTCCCAGGCACACCTCTGACGCTCCCAGGCACACCTTTGACATTCCCCAGGTACACCCCACCCCAGGCACACCTCTGAAACCCCAGGTGCACCTCTGCACACCCCAGGCTCACACTGACATTCCCTGGTACACTTCTGACACTCCAGGCACACGTCCAACACTCCCACACACACCTCTGACACTCCCAGATAATACTGACACCCAGGTACACCTATGACACCCCAGGTACACCTCCGATACTCCCACATACACCTCTGACACTCCAGATATCTCTGACACTCAGAGGCCACCTCTGACACTCCCAGGTACACCTCTGACACCCCAGGCACACCTCCGACACTCCCCAGGTCACACCTCACACTCCCAGGTACACCTGACACTCCCAGGTACAACCTGACACCTGAGGTAAACCTCGATTCTCCTAGGTACACCTCTGATACTTGAGGTACACCTCTGACACCCTAGGGTTTCTCCCTCTGACACTTCTCCACATCTGACACCCAGGAACACCTCAGACACTCTGGTACCTCTGACACTGAGGCACACCCCAGACACCCCAGGTACACCTCTGACACCCGCGCACACCTCAGACACCCTAGGTACACCTCTAACACCCCAGGTACCACTCTCACACCCCAGGCACTCCTGGACACTCCCTGGCACTTTGACACTCCCAGGCACACCTCAGACACTCCCCAGGCACACCCTCAGACACTCCAGGCACACCTCTGACACTCCAGCACACCTCTGACACTCCCAGGTACACTGCACACTGCCAGGCACACCTCTGACACTCCATGCACCTCTGACACCCCAGGCACACCTCTGACACTCCCCAGGTACTCCACTGACACCCCTGGCACACCCCTGACACTCCCATGCACACCTCCGACACTCCCAGGCACATCTCTGACACCCCAGGTTCTCCACCATTCACTGGCACACCTCTGACATTCCCAGTACATGTCCAACACCCCAGATACACCTCTCTGACACTCCCAGGCACATCTCTGACATTCCCAGGTACACCTCTGACACACCCAGGTACACCTCTGACACTCCCAGGCACACCTCCGATACTCCAGGCACACCCTCTGACTCTCCCAGGCACACCTCGGACACAGGCACACTCAGACACCGCCAGGCACACCTCGACACTCCAGGCACACCCTGACACTCCCAGGTACCCACTGACACTCCTGGTGCACACCCCTGACACCAAGGCACACCTCCGGACACTCCCAGGCACATCTCTGACACCAGGTTCTCCACGACATTCACTGGTATACCTCTGACATTCCCAGGTACACGTCCAACACCCCAGATACACCTCTGACACCCCTGGCACATCTCTGACACTCCCAGGTACACCTCTGACACCCCAGGTGCACACCTCTGACACTCCAGGTACACCTCCGATATCCCCAGGCACACCCAGACACTGCCACCTCAGACACTGCACACCCAGACACTCCCAGGCACACCTCACAGACACTCGCGTGCACCTCTGACACGCACTCTGACACCCCAGGCACACCTCTACACTCGTGTTACACCTCAGACACTCCCCAGGAAACCGCTGACACTCCAGGCCCTCTGACACTCCTGGGCACACCTCTGACTCTCCCAGGCACACCTCCGGCACTCCCAGGTCCACCTGACACCTCCCAGGCACACTTCACACCCCAATGCACACCTCCGACACTCCCAGGTAGAACCTGACACTCCCAGGTAAACCTCAGACACTCCCAGGTACACCCCCAGACAATCCCAGGTACACCCCATACTCCCCAGGAACACTCACACTCTGCAAGTACACTCTGGACACTCCCGAGGTACACCTCTGACACCCCAGGTACACCTCTGAAACTCCCAAGTACTCCCTCTGACACTCCCAGGCCCACTGACATTCCCTGGTACACCTCTGACACCCTGGCACACGTCCAACACTCCACACACCCTCTGACACTCCCAGGTTATCTCTGACACCCAGGCACACCTATGACACTCCCCAGGCACACCTCTACACTCCCAGGCACACCTCCGATACTACCAGGTACACCTCTGACACTCCCAGGTACTCCACTGACACCCTGCACCCCTGATTCTCCCAGGAACCTCTGACACTCCCCAGGCACTCGACACTCCCAGGTTCTCCGTGACATTCCCTGGACACCTCTGCATTCCCAGGTACGCATCCAACACTCCCCAGATACACCCTGACACCCAGGCACATCTCTGACACCCCCAGGTACACCTTCTAACACCCCAGGTACACCTCTGACACCCCCATGTACACCGCCGATACTCCCAGGCACACCTCTGACACCCTCAGGCACACCTCTAACACTCCTAGGTACTCCTCTGTCACCCTCGATACACCCTAACACTCTAGGGCACCGCTGACACTCCCAGGCACACTGCTAACAGTGCCAGGTACACCTTAGACACTGCCAGGCACACCTCAGACACTGCCAGGCACACCTCAGACACTCCAGGCACACCTCAGACACCTAGCAGGCACCTCTGACACTCCCCAAGTGCACCTCTGACACTCCCAGGCACACCTCTGACACTCCCAGATACACCTCAGACACTCCCAGGCACACCGCTGACACTCCAGGCACACCCTGACACCCAAGCACACCTCTGACTCCCCAGGTACACTCCTGACACTCACCAGGCACACCTAAACACTCCCAGGCACACCCCAGACACCCCAGGCACACCCCAGACACCCCAGGAACACTTCACACTGGCAAGCACACCTCTGACACTCAGGCACACCAGACACTCTGGAGTACACCAGACACCTCAGGCACACCTCACACTCCCCAGGCACACCTCACACTCCCCAGGTACCCCAGACACTCCTGGCACTTCTGACACCCCAGGTACACCTCAGACACACCCAGGTACACCCCAGACACTCCCCAGGCACCAGACACTCACACACATCTCTGACACTCCAGGCACACCGCTGACACCCAGGCACACCTCTGACACTCCATGCACATCCGACTCCCAGGCACACTCCTGACACTCCACCAGGCCCACCTCAGACACTCCCAAACCCCAGACACTCCCAGGCACACCCCAGACACCCTGAGGAACACTCTCACACTTCATGAAGTACACCTCCGTCACTCCCAGGCACACTCTGACACCCCGGCAGCACCTCTGACACTCCCCAGGTACACCTCCGATACTCCCCAGGTACACCTCTGACACTCCAGGCACACCTCCTGACACCCTAGGTACCCTCCGTCACTCCATGACACACACTCCTCTACCCCAGGTGCACCGCTGACACTCCCCAGGCACGCTGCTAACTGCCAGGCACACCAGACACTGCCAGGTACACCTCAGACACTGCCAGGTACACCTCAGACACTCCCAGGAACACCTCTGACACCCAGCACCTCTGACACCCCAAGTGCACCTGACACACCCAGGTACACCTGACACCCCAGGTACACCTCAGACACTCCCAGGCATACACCTCCTGACACTCCCAGGCACACCTCTGACCCCCAGGCACACCCCAGACACTCCCAGGCACACTTATCACACCCCAGGCACTCCCCAGACACCCTGGCACTTCTCTGACACTCCCAGGCACACCTCAGACACCCCAGGCACACCTCAGACACTCCCAGGCACACCTCAGACACCCCAGTCACACCCTGACACTCCAGGCACACCGCTGACACTGCCAGGCACACCTCTGACACTCCATGTACACATCCGACACTCCCAGGCACACCCAGACACCTCACCAGGCACCTCAGACACTCTGGTGCAAACCCCAGACACTCCAGGCACACCCTGGACACCCAGGAACCACTCACACTCTGCAAGCACACCTGACACTCCCAGGCACACCTCTGATACCCCCAGGCACACCCTTGACATTTGCACACCTCATACTCCCAGGTACACCCCTGAAACTCCCCAGCACCTCTGACACCCCAGGTACTACACTGACATTCCTGGTACACCCTGACACCCCAGGCACACGTCCAACACCCACACACCTCTGACACCAGGTATATCTCTGACACCCCAGGACACCTACGACACTCCAGGCACACCTCCTGACTCCACACACACCTCTCCTACTCCCAGATACATCTCTGACACTCCAGGCACACCTCTGACACCCCCAGGTACACCTCTGACACCCAGGCACACCTCGACACCCCAGGCACACTTCTCACACTCCCAGGTAACTCCGACACTCCCAGGCACACCTGACACTCCCAGGTAAACCTCCGATACCCCTAGGTACACCTCTGACACCTGAGGCACACCTCTGACACCCTAGGTATTCCTCTGACACCTCTGGTACATTCTGACTCCCCAGAACACCCCAGACACCTTGTGCACCTCTGACACTCCCCAGGCACACCTCTTTCACTCCTTGGTCCTCCCCACAACCCCAGGCACACCTCACCCACTGAGGCGCACCCTAGACACCCCAGGTACACCTCTGACACCCTCCCAGGCACACCCCAGACACCTTAGGCACACCTCACACACCCACAGGCACACCTCTCACACTCCCAGGCACTCCCCGTGACACTCCCTGGCACTTCTGACACCCCAGGCACACCCCAGACACTCCCAGGCACACCCTCAGACACCCCAGGCACACTCCGACACTCCAGGCACACCTCTGACACCCCAGGCACATCGCTGACACTGCACGCACACCCTGACACTCCATGTACACCTCTGACACTCCCAGGTACACCTCTGACACTCCCAGGTACCCACTGACACTCCCTGTTACACCCCTGACACTACAGGTACACTCCGACACTCCCAGGTACATCCTTGACACTTGTGTTTCTCCACTGACATTCACTGGTACACTCTGACATTCTCAGGCACGTCCAACACTCCCAGATACACCTCTGACACTCCCAGGTACATCTCTGACACCCCAGGTACACCTCTGAACACCCCAGTACACCTCGACACTGCACACCTCCGATACTCCCCAGCACACCTCTGACACTCCCAGGGCCACCTCATACACTGCCAGGTACACCCCAGACACTGCCAGGCACACCTCAGACACTCCCCAGGCACACCTCTGACACCCCAGGTACTCCACTGACACCCTGCACACCCCTGACACTCCAGGCACACCGACACTCCTGGCACATTCCTGACACTCGTGTCTCTCCACTGACATTCACTGGCACACCTCTGACATTCCCCGTACACATCCAACACTCCCCAGATACACCTCTGACACTCCCTGGCACATCTCTGACACTCCAGGCACACCTCTGACACCCCCAGGCACACCTCTGACACCCCAGGCACACTCCTGATACTCCCAGGCACACCTCTGACACTCCCCAGGCACACCCCAGACACTGCCAGGCACACCCTCAGACACTGCCAGGCACACCTCAGACACTCCAGGCACACCTCAGACACTCCAAGGTGCACTCTGACACTGCAGTGCACCTCTGATACTCCCAGGCACACCCTGACACTCCCAGGTACACCTCAGACACTCCCAGGCACACTGCTGACACTCCAGTACACCTCTGACACTCCCGCACACCTCCTGTCTCCAGGCACACCTCCGACACTCCCAGGCACACCTCCGACACTCCAGGTACACTCTCACAATCCCAGCACACCCCGACACTCCCAGGCAGAACCCGACACCCCCAGGTAAACCTCAGACACTCCCCAGGCACACCCCAGACACCCAAGGGTACACCCCATACACTCCCCAGGAACACCTCCACACTGCAAGCACACCTCCGACACTCCCCAGGCACACCTCTGACACCCCAGCACACCCCTGACACTCCCAGGTACACCTCTGACACTCCAGGTACACCCCTGAAACCCAGGCACCTCTGACACCCCAGGTATTCCACTGACATTCCTGGCACACCCTGACACCCAGGCACACGTCCAACACTCCCAGATACACCTCTGACACCCCCATATATTCTCTGACACCCCAGGCACACCTATGACACCCCATGCACACCTCTCTGACACTCCCAGGTACACCTCCGATACTACCAGGCACACCTCTGACACTCCCCAGGTACCCACTGACACTCCCTGGTACCCCACCTGACCTCCCAGGAACTCTGACACCCCAGGTCACACCTCTGACACTCCCAGGTTCTCCGCTGACATTCCCTCACTGGCATTCCCAGGCACACGTCCAACACTCCCAGATACACCCTGACACTCCAGGCACATCTCTGACACTCCCAGGCACACCTCTGACACCCCAGGCACACCTCTGACACCCCAGGCACACCGCCGATACTCCCCAGGCACACCTCTGACACTCCCAGGCACACCTCTGACCACCTAGGACTCCTCTGTCACCCTGACACACCTCCTAACACTCCCAGGCGCACCGCTGACACTCCCAGGCACACACCACAACAGTGCCAGGCACACCAGACACTGCCAGGCACACCAGACACCGCCAGGCACACCTCAGACACCCCCAGGTACACCTCAGACACCCAAGGTGCACCTCTGACACTCCAAGTGCACCCCTGTCCCCCAGGCACACCCCAACACTCCGGTGGCACACCTCAGACACTCCCAGGCACACCGCTGACACTCCCAGGTACACACCTCTGACACTCCCCAGCACACCTCTGACACTCCCAGGCCACCTCCGGAACTCCCCAGGCTTTCACTCCCAGGTCCACCTGACCAGGTACAACCTGACACTCCCAGGTAAACCTCCTGATACTCCTAGGCACACCTCTGACACTCCCAGGTACACCTCTGACACTCCTAGTGCACCCTCTCGACACTCTGGCACTATTCTGACACCCCAAGAACACCCCAGACACTCCCTGGCACCCTGACACCCCCAGAGGCACACCTCCTTTCACTCCCTGGCTCTCCCTGACACCCCTGGCACACCTCAGACACTCGAGGCACACCAGACACCCCAGGCACACCCTGACACCCCCAGGCACACCTCAGACACCCCAGGCACACCTCACACTCCCAGGCACACCCTGACACCCTGCACACCTCTGACACTCCCCAGGCACACCTCCTGACACTCTGCACACTTCACACTCCCAGGCACACCTCGACACTCCCAGGCCAACTCCGACACTCCCCAGGCACAACTCTGACACTCCTCAGGCACACCCCTGACACTCCAGGCACACCTCCGACACTCCAGGCACACCTCTGACACTCCATACACCTCCACACCCCAGGCACACCTCTGACACTCCCAGGCCTCCACTGACACTGCGCCACCCCTGACACCCCAGGCACACCTCCGACACTCCCAGGTACACTTCTACACTCCCAGGTACACCTCTGACACCCCAGGCACAACTCCGACACACCCCCAGGCAAACCTCCGATACCCCAGGCACACCTCTGACACTCCGAGGCACACCTCTGACACTCCTAGGCATTCTCTGACACTCTCTGGCACATCTCTGACACTCCAGGAACACCTCAGACACTCCCCTGGTGCACCTCTGACACTCCCAGGCACACCCCTTTCAATCCCCTGGATCTCCCTGGACACCTCCAGGTACACCTCAGACACTCGGAGGCACACCAGACACCCCCAGGCACACCTCTGACACCCCAGGCACACCAGACACCTCCCAGGCACACCCCACACCCCAGGCACCCTCCCCACACCCCAGGCACCCCTGTGACACCCTGGCACCCTCTGACACCCGGTGCACACCCCAGACACTTCAGGCACACCTCAGACACTCCCAGGCACACCTCTCGACACCCCAGGCACATCGCTGACACTGCCAGGCACACCTCTGACACCCATGTACACCTCTGACACTCCAGGCACACCCTCTGACACTCCCAGTACTCCACTGACACTCCCTGCACACCCCTGACACTCCCAGGCACACCCTCCGACACTCCCAGGCACATCTCTGACACTCCCAGGTTCTCCACTGACATTCACTGGTACACTCTGACATCCCCAGGCACATGTCCAACACTCCCAGATACACCTCTGACACTCCCAGGCACATCTCTGACACTCCCCAGGTACACCTCTGACACCCCCAGGCACACCTCTGACACTCCCAGGCACACCTCCGATACCCCAGGCACACCCCTGACCTCCCAGGCACACCTCACAGACACTGCCAGGCACACCCCAGACACTGCCAGGCACACCCCAGACACCCCAGGTACACCTCTGACACCCCAGGTACCTCACTGACACTCCCCTGGCACACCCCTGACACTCCACGGTACACTCGACACTCCCAGGCACATCTCTGACACTCCCAGGTTCTCCCACTGACATTCACTGGTATACCTCTGACATTCCCAGGTACACGTCCAACACTCCCAGATACACCTGACACTCTGGCACATCTCTGACACTCCCAGGCACACCTCTGACACCCCCAGGTACACCTCTGACACCCCAGGCACACCTCCGATACTCCCCAGGCACACCTCAGACACTGCCAGGCACACCTCAGACACAGGCACACCCCAGACACTCCCAGGCACACCTCAGACACTCCAAGGCACCTCTGACACTCGCAAGTGCACCTTGACACCCAGGCACCTCTTACACTCCCCAGGTACACCTCAGACACCCCCAGGCACACCGCTGACACCCCAGTACACCTCTGACACTCCTGCACACCCTCTGACTCTCCAGGTACACCTGACACTCCCAGGTACACCTCCGACACTCCCAGGCACACCACACTCCCAGGTACACCTCCGACACTCCCAGGTAGAACTCCGACACCCCAGGTAAACCAGACACCCCAGGCACACCCCAGACAACCTGCACACCCCATACACTCCCAGCAACACTTCACACTCCGCAAGCACACCTCCGACACTCCCAGTACACCTCTGACACCCCAGGTACACCCTCTGAAACCCCAGGTGCACCTCTGACACTCCCCAGGTATTCCACTGACATTCTGGTACACCTCTGACACCCCAGGCACACGTCCAACACTCCCACATACACCTCTGACACCCCAGGCATATCTCTGACACCCCAGGCACACCTATGACACTCCCAGGCACACCTCTGACACTCCCAGGCACACCTCCGATACTACCAGGCACACCTCTGACACTCCCAGGTACTCCACTGACACTCCCCTGGTACCCCCTGACTCTCCCAGGAACTCCTCTGACACTCCCAGGCACACCTCTGACACTCCCAGGTTCTCCTCGCTGACATTCCCTGGTACACACCTCTGCATTCCCAGGCACGCGTCCAACACTCCCAACACACCTCTGACACTCGCACATCTCTGACACCCCAGGCACACTCTGACACCCCTGCACACCTCTGACACTCCCCAGGCACACCTCCGATACCCCAGGCACACCTCTGACACTCCCCAGGCACACCCTCATACACTGCCAGGTACACCTCAGACACTGCCAGGCACACCTCAGACACTCCCCAGGCACACCTCTGACACTCCCAGGTACTCCACTGACCCTCCCTGGTACACCCCTTGACACCCCAGGCACACCTCCGACACTCCCAGGCACATCTCTGACACCCCAGGTTCTCCACTGACATTCACTGGTACACCTCTGACATTCCCAGGCACACGTCCAACACCCCAGATACACCTCTGACACCCCTGGCACATTCTGACACCCCAGGCACACCTCTGACACCCCCAGGCACACCTCTGACACCCCAGGTACACCTCCGGATACCCCCAGGCACACCTCTGACACCCCCAGGCACACCCCAGACACTGCCAGGCACACCCCAGACACTGCCAGGCACACCCCAGACACCCCAGGCACACCCCAGACACCCAAGGTGCACCTCTGACACTGCAAGTGCACTCTGACACTCCGGGCACACCTCTGACACCCCAGGCACACCTCAGACACCCCAGGCACACCTGACACCCCGGGCACACCTCTGACACCCCAGGCACACCCTGAACTCCAGGCACACCTCTGACACTCACCAGGCACACCTAAGACACTCCCCAGGCACACCCCAGACACTCCCCAGGCACACCCCAGACACTCCCAGAACACCACACCTCGCAAGTACACCTCCGACACTCCCCAGTACACCTCAGACACTCGAGGCACACCCCAGACACCCCAGGCACACCCTCTCACACTCCCCAGGCACACCTCCACACTCCCCAGGCACTCCTGTGACACCCCCTGGCACTCTCTGACACCCCAGGCACACCTCAGACACCCCAGGCACACCTCAGACACTCCCAGGCACACCTCAGACACCCCAGGCACATCTCTGACACCTCCCAGGCACACCGCTGACACTGCCAGGCACACCTCACACTCCATGCACACATCCGACACCCCAGGCACACCTGTGACACTCACCAGGCACACCTCAGACACCCCCAGGTAAACCCCAGACACTCCCAGGCACACCCCAGACACCCCAGGAACACTTCTCACCTGCAAGCACACCCACACCCCAGGCACACCTCTGACACCCCCAGCACACCTCTGACATCTCCCAGGCACACCTCTCATACCCCAGGCACACCTCTGAAACCCCAGGTGCACCTCTGACACTCCCAGGTACTACACTGACATTCCCCTGCTACACCCCTGACACTCCCCAGGCACACGTCCAACACTCCCCACATACACCTCTGACACTCCCATATATCTCTGACACTCCCAGGTACCAACCATGACACCCCAGGCACACCTCCGACACTCCCAGACACACCTCTGACACCCAGATACCTCTGACACTCCCAGGCACACCTCTGACACCCCCAGGTACACCTCTGACACTCCCCAGGTACACCTCCGACACTCCCCAGGCACACTCTCACACTCCCAGGCACACCTCCTGACACTCCTGCAGGTACAACTCCGACACTCCCAGGTAAACCTCCGATACTCCCTAGGCACACCTCTGACACTCCAGGCACACCTCTGACACCCCAGGCATTCCTCTGACACCTCCTGGTACATCTCTGACACTCCCAGGAACACCCCCAGACACCCCAGGCACACCTCTGACACCCCAGGCACACCCCAGACACACCAGGCACCCCAGACACACCCAGGCACACCCCAGACACCCCAGGCACACCCTCAGACACTCCCAGGCACATCTCTGACACTCCCAGGCACACCGCCACACTGCCAGGCACACCCCACACACCCATGCACACATCCGACACCCCAGGCACACCTCTGACACTCACCAGGCACACCCCAGACACCCCCATGTAAACCCCAGACACTCCCAGGCACACCCCAGACACTCCCAGGAACACTTCTCACACCTGGCACACCTCCGACACTCCCAGGTACACCTCTGACACCCCAGGCACACCTCTCTGACACCCTGGTCACACCTCCGATACCCCAGGTACACCTCTGACACTCCCAGGCACCCTGACACTCCTAGGTACTCCTCCGTCACTCCACTGATACACCCCTAACACCTGTGCACCGCTGACACTCCCAGGCACACGCCACACTCCGCCAGGCACACCTCAGACACTGCCAGGCACACCCCAGACACTGCCAGTACACCTCAGACACTCCAGGCACACCTCAGACACCCAAGGTGCACCTCTGACACTCCCGGGCACCTCCGACACTCCCAGGCACACCTCCGACACTCCCCAGACACCTCAGACACCTTGCGGCACACCTGACACTCCCCAGGCACACCTCTGACCCTCCCAGGTACACCCCAGACACTCCCAGGAACACTTATCACACTCCCCAGGTACTCCACTGACACTCCATGGCACACCCCACACCCCAGGCACACCTCTGACACCCCAGGCACACCTCTGACACTCACCAGGTACACCTAAGACACTCCCCAGGCACACCCCAGACACTCCCCAGGCACACCCCAGACACTCCTCAGAACACTTCACACCTGCAAGCACACCTCCGACACTCCCAGGCACACCTCAGACACTGAGGCACACCCCAGACACTGCCAGGCACACCTCAGACACCGCCAGGCACACCTCAGACACCCTGTACACCTCTGACACCCCAGGCACTCCACTGACACCCCTGGCACCCCCACACTCCAAGGCACACCTGACACTCCCAGGTACCCTGTGACACTCCCTGGCACTTCTGACACTCCCCAGGCACACCCAGACACCCCGGTCACACCTCAGACACTCCCCAGGCACACCCCAGACACTCCCAGGCACATCTCTGACACCCCAGGCACACCGCTGACACTCAGGCACACCCTGACACCCATGCACACATCCACACTCCCAGGCACACCCGGACACCCACCAGGCACACCCCAGACACCCCCAGGCAAACCCCAGACACTCCCCAGGCACACCCCAGACACCCCAGGAACACTCTCACACTCGCAAGCACACCCAACACCCCAGGTACACTCTGACACTCCCCAGGCACACCTCTGACATTCCCAGGTACACCTCATACTCCCAGGCACACCTCTGAAACTCCCAGGTGCACCTCTGACACCCCAGGTACTACACTGACATTCCCTGGTACACCTCTGACACCCCAGCACGTCCAACACCCCACATACACCTCTGACACTCCCAGGTATATCTCTGACACCCCAGTACACCTATGACACTCGCACACCCGATACTCCCCACATACACCTCTGACACTCCCAGATACATCTCTGACACTCCCAGGCACACCTCTGACACCCCAGGCACACCTCTGACACTCCCAGGCACACCTCCGACACCCCAGGCACACTTCTCACACTCCCAGGTACAACTTCGACACTCCCAGGTACAACTCCGACACCCCAGGTAAACCTCCGATACTCCCAGGTACACCTCTGACACTGAGGCACACCTCTGACACTCCCAGAATTCCTCTGACACCTCTCTGGTACATCTCTGACACTCCCCAGGAACACCTCAGACACTCCCCTGGTGCACCTCTGACACTCCCGGCACACCTCTTTCACTCCCCTGGTTCTCCCTGACAACCCCAGGACACCTCAGACACTCGAGGCACACCCCAGACACTCCCAGGCACACCTCTGACACTCCCCAGGCACACCTCAGACACCTTGGCACACCTCCACACCCACAGGCACACCCTTACACCCCCAGGCACCCTGTGACACTCCCCTGGCACTTCTCTGACACTCCCCAGGCACACCCCAGACACTCCCATACACCCAGACACTCCCAGGCACACCTGACACTCCCAGGCACACCTCTGAAACTCCCAGGTACATCGCTGACACTGCCAGGCACACCCTGACACCCATGTATACCTCTGACACTCCCCAGGCACACCTCTGACACCCCAGGTACTCCACTGACACTCCCCTGGTACACCCTGACACCCCAGGCACACCTCCGACACTCCCAGGCACATCTCTGACACTCCCGGTTCTCCACTGACATTCACTGGCACACCTCTGACATTCCCAGGATACATGTCCAACACTCCCAGATACACCTCTGACACTCCCAGGCACATCTCTGACACTCCCCAGGCACACCCTGACACCCCGGTACACCTCTGACACTCCCCAGGCACACCTCCGATACTCCCAGGCACACCTCTGACTCTCCCAGGCACACCCCAGACACTGCCAGGCACACCTCAGACACTGCCAGGCACACCTCAGACACCCCAGGCACACCCTCTGACACCCCAGGCACTCCACTGACACCCCTGGCACACCCCTGACACCCAAGGCACACCTCCGACACTCCCAGGTACATCTCTGACACTCCCAGGTTCTCCACTGACATTCACTGGCATACCTCTGACATTCCCAGGCACACGTCCAACACTCCCAGATACACCTCTGACACTCCCCTGGTACATCTCTGACACTCCCCAGGCACACCCTGACACCCCAGGTACCACCTCTGACACTCCCCAGGCACACCTCCGATACCCCAGGCACACCCCAGACACTGCCAGGCACACTCCAGACACCCAAGGTGCACCTCTGACACTGCAAGTGCACCTCTGACACCCCAGGCACACCTCTGACACTCCCAGGGCACACCCTGACACTCCCAGGCACACCTCCTGACACTCCAGGTACACCCCACACTCCCAGGCACACCTCCGACACTCCCCAGGCACACCTCTGACCCTCCCAGGCACACCCCCAGACACTCCCAGGCACACCTCATCACACCCCCAGGTACTCCACTGACACCCATGGTACACCCTACACTGCGCCACGTCCAACACTCCCAGATACACCTCTGACACTCCCAGGCATATTCTGACACCCCAGGCACACCTATGACACTCCCAGGCACACCTCTGACACTCCCAGGTACGCCTCCGATACTACCAGGTACACCTCTGACACTCCCCTGGTACCCCCCACCTGACTCTCCCAGGAACCTCTGACACTCCCCAGGCACACCTCTGACACTCGTTCTCCGCTGACATTCCCTGGTACACCTCTGGCATTCCCAGGTACACGTCCAACACTCCCGGATACACCTCTGACACTCCCAGGTACATCTCTGACACCCAGGCACACCTCTGACACCCCAGGTACACCTCTGACACCCTGCACACCGCCGATACTCCCAGGCACACCTCTGACACCCATGGCACACCTCTGACACCCCAGGTACTCCTCTGTCACCCCTGATACACCTCTAACACTCCCCAGGCGCACAGCTGACACTCAGGCACACCGCCACAGTGCCAGGCACACCAGACACCGCCAGGCACACCCCAGACACTGCCAGGCACACCAGACACTCCCCAGGCACACCTCAGACACCTGGGCAGCACCCCTGACACTCCCAAGTGCACCTCTGTCACTCCCCAGCACACCTCTAACACCCCAGGTCCACCAGACCCTCCTAGGCACCTCTGACACTCCCACACCTCTGACACTCCCCACACCTCTGACACTCCCCAGGCACACCTGACACCCCAGGCACACCTCACACTCCCAGGCACACCTCCGACACCCCAGGCACAACTCCGACACTCCCAGGTAAACCTCCGATACCTTAGGCACACCTCTGACACTCCCCAGGCACACCTCTGACACTCCCAGGTATTCCTCTGACACTTCTGGTACATCTCTGACACTCCCAGGAACACCTCAGACACCCCCTGGTGCACCTCTGACACTCCCCAGGCACACCTCTTTCACCCCCTGGTTCTCCCCTGACAGCCCCAGGCACACCTCAGACACTGAGGCACACCAGACACCCAGGCACACCTCTGACACCCCAGCACACCCCAGACACCCCAGGCACCTCTCACACTCCAGGCACACCTCTCACACTACCAGGCACTCCCAGACTCCATGCACACCTCCGACACTCCCAGGCACCTCTGACACCCCAGGTACCCACTGACACCCCTGGCACACCCTGACACTCCCAGGTACACCTGACACTCCAGGCACATCTCTGACACTCAGGTTCCTCCACTGACATTCACTGCACACCTCTGAGATCCCAAGGCACACGTCCAACAATCCCAGATCTCTGACACCCCCGGTACATCTCTGACACTCCCAGGTACACCTCTGACACCCCAGGCACACCTCTCGACACTCCCCAGGCACACCTCCGACACCCCAGGCACACTTCACACTCCCAGGCACACCTCCGACACTCCCAGGTACAACCTGACACTCCCAGGTAAACCTCCATGCTCCTAGGCATTCCTCTGACACCTCTGCACATCTCTGACACTCCCAGAACACCTCAGACACTCCTGGTTCTCCCCGACACCCCAGGCACACCTCAGACACTGCACACCCCAGACACCCCAGGCACACCTCTGACACCCCAGGCACACCCCAGACACCCTAGGCACACCTCTCCACTCCCAGCACACCTCTCACACTCCCCAGGTACCCCTGACACTCTGACACTTCTCTGACACTCCAGGCACACCCTCAGACACCCCAGGTACACCCCAGACACTCCCCAGGGACACCTCCACTCCCAGGCACACCTCTGACACTCCCAGGTACATCGCTGACACTGCCAGGTACACCCTGATACTCCATGCACACCTCTGACACTCCCAGGCACACCCCTGACACTCGCACTCCACTGACACTCCCTGGCACACCCTGGACACTCCCCAGGCACACTCCGACACTCCCAGGCACATCTCTGACACTCGTCTCCACACTGACATTCACTGCATACTCCTGACATTCCCGCACATGTCCAACACTCCAGATACACCTCTGACACCCCTGGCACATCCCTGACACCCCAGGCACACCTCTGCCACCCCCAGGCACACCCTGACACTCCCAGGCACACCCTGATACTCCCCAGGCACACCTCCGACACCTGAGGCACACCCTGACACCCACGCACACCTCAGACACTCCAGGCACACCTGAGACACCTGGTGCACCTCTGACACTGCAAGTGCACCTCTGACACCCAGGCACACCTCACACCCAGGCACACCCCACAGACACCCCAGGCACACTGCACACTCCAGGCACACCTCTGACACCCAGCACTCTCTGACTCCAGGCACACCTCCGACACCCCAGGCACACCTCCGACACTCCCAGGCACACTTCACACTCCCAGGCACACCTCCGACACTCCCAGGTAGAACTCCGACACTCCCAGGCAAACCTCAGACACTCCCCAGGCACACCCCAACACCCCAAACAATCCCAGGTCACCCATACACCCCAGGAACACTTCACACTCGCAAGCACACCTCCGACACTCCCAGGCACACCCCTGACACTCCCAGGCACACCTCTGAAACTCCCAGGTGCACCTGACACTCCCGTATTCCACTGACATTCCCTTGCACACCTCTGACACTCCCAGCACACGTCCAACACCCACACACACCTCACACCCCAGGCATATCTCTGACACCCCAGGCACACCTATGCACTTGCACACCTCTGACACCCCAGGTACACCTCCGATACCAGGTACACCTCTGACACTCCAGGCACTCCACTGACTCCCTGGCACCCCTGACTCTCCCAGGAACCCTCTGACACTCCCAGGCACACCTCTGACACTCCAGGTTCTCCGCTGACATTTGCACACCCCTGGCATTCCCAGGCACGCGTCCAACACTCCCAGACACCTCTGACACCCCAGGCACATCTCTGACACCCCGGCACACTCTGACACCCCAGGCACACCCTGACACCCATGTACACCGCCGATACTCCCAGGCACACCTCTTGACACTCCAGGCCACCTCTGACACTCCCAGGCACTCCACTGACACCCCTGCACACCCCTGACACTCCCCAGGCACACCTCCGACACTCCCAGGTACATCCTGACACTCCCAGGTTCTCCACTGACATTCACTGGGCCACCCCCACATCTGCACACACGTCCAACACCAGATACACCTCTGGCACTCCCAGGTACATCTCTGACACCCCAGGTACACTCCCCACACCTGGTACACCTCTGACACCCCAGGCACACCTCCGATACCTCCCAGGCACACCTCCGACACCCCAGGCACACCCCATACACTGCCAGCCACCTCCAGACACTGCCAGGCACACTCCACACCTGAGGCACACCCTGACACTCCAGGTACTCCACTGACACCCTGCACACCTCCTGACACTCCCCAGTGCACACCTCTGAAACTCCCAGGTGCACCTCTGACACTCCCAGTATTCACTGACATTCCCTGGCACCTCTGACACCCCAGGCACACGTCCAAACTCCCACATACACCTCTGACACTCCCAGGTATACTCTGACACCCCAGGTACAGCCACACACCCCAGGTACACCTCTGACACCCCAGGTACACCTCCGATAATACCAGGTACACTCTCTGACACTCCCAGTACCCACTGACACCCCTGGTACCCCCTGACTCTCCCAGAACCCTCTGACACTCCCAGGTACATCTCTGACACTCCCAGGTTCTCCGCTGACATTTCCTGGTACACCTCTGGCATTCCCAGGCACGCGTCCACACTCCCAGATACACCCTGACACCCAGGTACATCTCTGACACTGCAGGCACACCTGACAAGGTACACCCTGACACCCCATGGCACACTGCCGATACTCCCAGGCACACCTCTGACACCCCAGGTACACCTCTGACACTCCCAGGTACTCCACTGACACTCCTGGTACACCCTGACACTCCCAGGTACACCCTCCGACACCCCAGGCACATCTCTGACACTCCCAGGTTCTCCACTGACATTCACTGGTACACCTCTGACATTCCCAGTAACACGTCCAAAACTCCCAGATACACCTCTGACACCTGGCACATCTCTGACACCTGCACACCCTGACACCCCAGGCACACCTCTGACACTCTCAGGCACACCTCCGATACTCCCAGGTACACCTCCACACCCCAGGTACACTTACACTGCCAGGTACACCTCAGACAGCAGGTACACCTCAGACACCTGAGGCACACCTCTGACACCCCAGGTACTCCACTGACAATCCCTGGTACACCCCTGACACTCCCAGGTACACCTCCGACACTCCCTGGTACATCTCTGACACCCGCACACCTCTACACCCCCAGGCACACCTCTCTGACACTCCCAGCACACCTACATTCCCCAGGTACACCCTCTGACACTCCCAGGCACACCCCAGACACTGCCAGGCACACCCCAGACACCAGGCACACCTCAGACACCCCAGGCACACCTCAGCCCTCAAGGTGCACCCTGACACTGCAAGTGCACTCTGACACTCCAGGCACACCTCTGACACCCAGGTACACCTCAGACACCCCAGGCACACCGCTGACACCCCAGGCACACCTCTGACACTCCCGGCACACCTGACCTCCCAGGTACACCTTCTGACACTCACCAGGTACACCCAAGACACTCCCAGGCACACCCCAGACACTCCCAGATACACCCCCAGACACCCCAGGAACACTTCACACTGCAAGACCTCCGACACCCAGGCACACTCAGACACCTGAGGCACACCTCAGACACCCCAGGCACACCTCACACCCCAGGCACACCTCTCACACTCCCAGGCACTCCTGTGACACCCCTGGTACTTCTCTGACACCCCAGGCACACTCTGAGACACCCAGGCACACCTCAGACACTCCCAGGTACACCTAGACACTACCAGCACATCTGACACTCCCAGGTACACCGCTGACACTGCCCGGTACACCTCTCAAGCACTGCCCAGTACCTCCTGACCTCCATGTGCATCCCATTTCTCCCAGGTACACCTGTGACCTCCTGGGCACACCTCAGACACTCCCAGGTAAACCCCAGACACTCCAGGTACACCCCAGACCTCCCAGGAACACTTCTCACTCGCAAGTACACCTCCATTGCTCCCAGGTACCTCAGCACCCCAGGTACACCTCTGGCTTACTCCCAGGTACACCTCCCGTGCTCCCAGGTACACCTCAGCACTCCCAGAGTACCTCAGCACTCCCTAGGTACTCCTCCGTCACTCCATGATGTTTCCTCTGCCTCCCAGGTGCACCGCTGACACTCCCAGGTACACCGCTAACTGTGCCAGGTACACCTCCAGGCACTGCCAGGTTACGCAGACACTGTAGTGCCTCAGACACTCCAGGTACACCTCAGAACACTCAAGGTGCACCTCGGCCTCCCAAAGTGCACCTCCGGCTTACTCCCAGAGACACCTCCGACACTCCCAAGTATCCTCCAGACACTCCCAGGTACACCTCCGGCCTCCCGTGCAACCTCTGACCTCCAAATTTTTTGAACACTCCCAGGTACACTTATCACCTCCCAGGTACTCCACTGACACTCCACTTAATTTTACCTTACACTCCAGGCCACACCTCCCCAAGCACTCCCAGGTACACCTCTGACACTCACCAGGTACACCTGAACACTCCCAGGTACACCCCAGGCAACCTCCCAGGTACACCCCAGACACTCCCAGGAACACTTCTCCTCCTGCAGTACACCTCGACACTCCCAGGTACACCTCAGACACTCGGGGTACCTGAGAACTGCTCAGGTACACCTCTCACCTCCCAGGTACACCTCTCACCTCCCAGGTACTCCTGTGACCTCCCTGGTGCTTCTCTGACACTCCCAGGTACCTCAGACACTCCAGGTACCCTCAGTTCCTCCCAAGTGCACCTCCAGACACTCCCAGGCACATCTCTGGCCTCCCAGGTACACCGCTTCCAACACCAGGTACACCTCTGACACTCCATGTGCACATCCGACACTCCCAGGTACACCTGTGACACTCTGGGTACACCTCGAACACTCCCAGGTGGCTCCCCAGACACTCCCAGGTACCTCAGACACTCCAGGAACACTTCTCACACTCACCAAGTACCTCCGACACTCCCAGGTACACCTCTGACTGCTCCCAGGTACACCTCTGTCATTCCCAGGTACACCTCTCATGCTCCAGGTACCTCCTGGGCTCCAGGTGCCTCTGACCTCAATTTTCTGAAGTCCCAGGTACGTCCAACACTCCTGCACCCACACCTCCTGACACTCCCAGGTATATCACTAACCTCCCAGGTACACCTGTGGCCTCCCAGGTACACCTCCGTCTCCCACATGCCTCTGACCTCCCAGATACATCTCTGACACTCCCAGGTACCTCTGACACCCCAGGTGCCTCAACCTCTCAGGTACACCTCCGAGCACTCCCAGGTACACTTTCACACTCCCAGGTACCTCCAGCCTCCAGGTACAACTCCGACACTCCAGGTAAACCTCCGATGCTCCTGGGTACACCTCCTGACACTCCGAGGTACACCTCTGACACTCCTAGGTATTCCTCTGACACTCTCTGTACATCTCTGACACTCCCAGGAACACCTCCAGACACTACCTGGTGCACCTCTGGCCTCCCAGGTACCTCTTTCACTCCCTGGTTCTCCCCTGACACCCCCAGGTACACCTCAGACCTCAGAGTACCTCAGGCTACTCCAGGTACACCTCCCAACTGCTCCCAGGTACACCTCAGACGCTCCTAGGTACCTCTCTGCCTCCCAGGTACCCCACCTCCCCACACTCCCCAGGTACTCCTGCCCAAACACTCCCTAACCTTCTTGACACTCCCAGGTACCTCAGACACTCCCAGGTACACCTCAGACACTCCAGGTACCCCTCCGACCTCCCAGGCACACCTCCTGGCCTCCCAGGTACATCCTTTGACACTACCAGGTACACCTCTGACACTCATGCACCTCCCACTCCCAGGTACACCTCTGAGCCTCCCAGGTGCCTCCACTGAGCACTCCTGTGCACCCCTAACACTCCAGGTACACCTCCGACACTTCCCAGGTTTATCCTCTGTGCTCCCAGGTTGCTCCACCTGACATTCACCTGGTATGCCTCTGGCATTCCCATTCCCAGGTACACGTCCAACACTCCCAGATACACCTCTGACACTCCCTGGTACATCTCTGACACTCCCAGGTACACCTCCGAGCACCCCAGGTACACCTCTGCACTCCCAGGTACACCTCCGATACTCCCAGGTACACCTCAGACACTCCCAGGTACACCTCAGACACTGCCAGGTACACCTCAGACACTCCCAGGTACCTCAGACACTCCAAGGTGCACCTCTGACACTCGCAAGTGCACCTCTGACCTCCCAGGCACACCACTGGCACTCCCAGGTACACCTCAGACACTCCTAGGTACACCGCTGACCTCCCAGGTACACCTCTGACACTCCAAATTACCTCTGACTCCAGGTACACCTCTGACACTCACCAGGTACACCTAAGACCTCCCAGGTACACAGACACTCCCAGGTACACCCCAGACACTCCAGAACACTTCTCACACTCGCAAGTACACCTCCGACACTCCCAGGTACACCTCAGACACTCGAGGTACACCTCAGACCTCCCAGGTACACCTCTCACCTCCCAGGTACACCTCTCACACTCCCAGGTCACTCTGTGACCTCCCTGGTACTTCTCTGACACTCCCAGGTACACCTCAGACACACCAGGTACACCTCAGACACTCCCAGGTACACCTCAGACACTCCAGGCACATCTCTGGCCTCCCAGGTACACCGCTGACACTGCCAGGTACACCTCTGACACTCCATGTACACATCCGACACTCCCAGGTACACCTGTGAAACTCACCAGGTTACCTCAGACACTCCCAGGTAAACCCCAGACACCCAGGTACACCCCAGACACTCCCAGGAACACTTCTCACACTCATAAGTACACCTCCGACACTCCAGGTACACCTCTGACACCCCCAGGTACACCTCCTGACACTCAGGTACACCTCCGATACTCCCAGGTACACCTCTGACACTCCCAGGTACCTCTGACACCTGGTTACTCCTCCGTCACTCCATGATACACCTCTAACACTCCCAGGTACCGCTGACACTCCCAGGTACACCGCTAACTGGCCTGGTACACCTCCGTTACTCCCAGGCACACCTCCGACACTCCCAGGTACCTCAGACACTCCCAGGTACCTCCGACACTCCCAGGTACCTCTGACCTCCCAGGTACACCGACACTCCCAGGTACCTTATCACACTCCCAGGTACTCCACTGACACTCCATGGTGCACCCCTTACACTCCCAGGTACCTCTGACCTCCCAGGTGCACCTCTGACACTCTGGGTACACCTAAGACCTCCCAGGTACACCTCTGGCCTCCCAGGTACACCCAGACACTCCAGGAACACTTCTCACACTCGCAAGTACACCTCCGACCTCCCAGGTACACCTCAGACACTCGAGGCACCTCAGAACTCCCAGGTACACCTCTCACACTCCCAGGTACCTCTCACATCCCAGGCCACTCTGTGACCTCCTGGTACTTCTCTGACACTCCCGGTACACCTCAGACACTCAGTACACCTCAGACACTCCCAGGTACCTCGACACTCCCAGGCACATCTCTGACACTCCAGGGTACACCGCTGACACTGCCAGGTACACCTCTGGCCACTCCATGTGCACATCCGACACTCCAGGTACACCTGTGACACTCTGGGTACACCTCAGACACTCCCAGGTAAACCCAGACACTCCCAGGTACCTCCAGACACTCCCAGGAACACTTCTCACACTCGCAAGTACACCTCCGACACTCCCAGGTACACCTCTGACACTCCCAGGTACACCTCTGACATTCCCAGGTACACCTCTCTTACTCCCAGGTACACCTCTGAAATTCCCAGGTGCACCTCCTAGCACTCCCAGGTACTACACTGACATTCCTACACCTCTGACACTCCCAGGTGTCCAACCTCCTACATACACACCTCTGACACTCCCAGGTATATCACTGACACTCCCAGGCACCTTGACACTCCCAGGTACACCTCCGATGCTCCCACATACACCTCTGACACTCCAGGCCATCTCTGACACTCCCAGGTGCACCTCTGAGCACCCCAGGTACACCTCCCAGCCTCTCAGGTACACCTCGGCACTCCCAGGTACCTTCTCACACTCCCAGGTACACCTCCGACCTCCCAGGTACAACTCAGACACTCCCAGGTAAACCTCCGATACTCCTAGGTACACCTCCTGACCTCCGGTACACCTCGACACTCCTAGGTATTCCTCTGACACTCTCTGGTACATCTCTCTGACGCTCCAGGAACACCTCAGACACTCCCTGGTGCACCTCTGACGCTCCCAGGTACACCTCTTTCACTAACTAGTTCTCCCCAGCTTTTAGTACACCTCAGACACTCGGGTACACCTCAGACACTCCCGTGCCTCACAACACTCCCAGGTACACCTCCACTCCTAGTACACCTCTCACACTCTCAGGTACACCTCTCACACTCCCAGGTACTCCTGTGACCTCCTGGCACTTCTCTGCACTCCCAGGTACACCTCAGACACTCCCAGGTACACCTCAGACACTCCCAGTACACCTCCGACACTCCCAGGCACACCTCTGCCTCCCCAGGTACATCTCGCAACACTGCCAGGTACACCTCCTGCACTCCATGTACACCTCTGGCCTCCCAGGTACCTCAGCCTCCAGGTACTCACTGACTTCCTGGTACACCCCAACCTCCCAGGTACCCTCCGACACTCCAGGGTACATCTCTGCTCCAGGTTTCTCCCGGCATTCACTGATACACCTCTGACATTCCCAGGTACATGTCCCACCTCCCAGATACCTCCGATACTCCAGGTACACCTCTGACTCTCCCAGGTACTCACCAGACACTGCCAGGCCTCAGACACCTGCCAGGTACCCTCAGACACTCCAGTACACTCTGCACTCCCAGGTGCTCACACTGACACTCCCTGGTACACCACTGACACTCCAGTGCCTCCTGACACTCCCAGGGACATCTCTGACACTCCCAGGTTCTCCACTGACATTCACTGGTATGCCTCCGGCATTCCCAGGTGCACCGTCCAACACTCCAGATACCTCTGACACTCCCTGGTGCATCTGACACTCCCAGGTACCCTCTGACACCCCAGGTACACCTCCCAGCGCTCCCAGGTACACCTCCGTGCCTCCCAGGCCCTCAGACACTGCCAGGTACCTCAGGCACTGCCAGGTCACACCTCAGACACTCCCAGGTGCACCTCCCAGCACTCCCAGGTGCACTCACTGACCTCCCTGGGTACCCCTGACCTCCCAGATTCACCTCCGACACTCCCAGGTACATCTCTGACCTCCCAGGTTCTCCCCAGCATTCTGGTACACCTCTGACATTTCCCAGGTCACGTCCAACACTCCTACCTACACCTCTGGCCTCCCTGGTACATCTCTGATCCTCCCAGGTACCTCTGACCCCCAGGTACACCTCTGCTCCCAGGTACTACGATGACCCCAGGCACACCTCTGACACTCCCAGGTACCTGCATTCCCAGGTACACCTCTGACACTCCCAGGTACACCTCAGACACTGCCAGGTACACCTCAGACACTGCCAGGTACACCTCAGACACTCCCAGGTACACCTGAGACACTCCAGGTGTGCACCTCTGACACTGTAGAGTGCACCTCTGACACTCCCAGGCACCTCTGACACTCCCAGGTACCTCAGACACTCCCAGGTACCTCAGCTGGCTCCCAGGTGCACCTCTGACACTCTCCAGTACCTCTTAAGCTCTCCCAGGTACACCTCTGACACTCTGGTACACTAAGACACTCCCAGGTACACCCAGACACTCCCAGGTTACCCCAGACACCTCCCAGGAACACTTCTCACACTCTCCAGGTACACCTCCGACACTCCCAGGTACACCTCAGACACTCGAGGTACACCTCAGACACTCCAGGTACACCTCTCACACTCCCAGGTACCTCTCACCTCCCAGTTCCTGTGACACTCCTGGTGCTTCTCTGACTCTCCCAGGTACACCTCAGACACACCCAGGTACACTCAGACACTCCCAGGTACATCCAGACACTCCCAGGCACATCTCTGACCTCCCAGGTACACCGGTGACACTGCCAGGTACACCTGCCTGACCTCCATGTTACACATCCGACACTCCCAGGTGCCTGTGACACTCCTGGGTACACCTCAGACGCCTCCCAGGTAAACCCCAGACACTCCCAGGTACACCCAGACACTCCCAGGAACACTTCTCACACTCAAGTACACCTCCGACACTCCAGGTGCACTCTGAGCACCCCCAGGTGCCTCTGACACTCCCAAGTGCACCTCCAGATACTCCCCAGGTGCCCACCTCTGACACTCCAGGTACACCTCTGGCCTCCTAGAGTGCTCCTCCGTCACTCCATGATACACCTCCTAACTGCTCCCAGGTACTGCCCAACCTCCCAGAGTACACCGCTAACTGTGCCAGTACACCTCCATTTTACTCCAAACACCTCCGACACTCCCAGGCGCCTCTGAACACTCCAGGCCACACCTCCGGCCTCCCAGGTACCTCAGCCTCCCAGGTACCCCAGGCACTCCCAGGCCACGCCTCACCTCCCAGAGTGCTCACTGACACTCCATGGTACACCCCTTACACTCCCAGGTACACCTCTGTTGCTCCCAGGTACCTCTGACACTCACCAGGCCACACCTAAGACACTCCAAATTACACCCTAGACACTCCCAGGTGCACCCCAGACACTCCCAGGAACACTTCTCACACTCGCAAGTACACCTCCGTGCTCCCAGGTACACCTCAGACACTCGGGGTGCACCTCAAACACTCCCAGGTACACACCTCTCACACTCCCAGGTGCACCTCTCACACTCCCAGGTACTCCTGTGACACTCCCTGGTGCTTCTCTGACTTGCTCCCAGGTACACTGAGCACTCCCAGGTACACCTCAGACACTCCCAGGTACACCTCAGACACTCCCAGGCATCTCTGACACTCCCAGGTACACCATGACACTGCCAGGTACACCTCTGACTTGCTCCGTAACACATCCGGCCTCCCCAGGTACACCTGTGACTTTCACCAGGTACCTCAGACACTCCCAGGTAAACCCAGACACTCCCAGGTACACTCCCAGCACTCCCAGGAACACTTCTCTCACACTCACCAAGTACACCTCAACCTCCAGGTACCTCTGACACTCCCAGGTACACCTCCTGACATTCCAGGTACCTCTCATGCTCCCAGGTACACCTCTAGGCTCCCAGGTGCACCTCCTGACCTCCCAGGCCTTCTGCTGACATTCCTGGTACACCTCCTGACACTCCCAGGTACACGTCCAACCACTCCCCTTACACCTCTGAGCACTCCCAGGTATGTCACTGACACTCCCAGGTGCCACCTGCCAGCCTCCCAGGTACACCTCCGATGCTCCCATACACCTCTGAGCACTCCCAGATACATCTCTGACACTCCCAGGTACACCTCCCCCGGCACCCCAGGTACACCTCTGACACTCTCAGGTACACACTCCGACTTACTCCCAGGTACACTTCTCACACTCCCAGGTACCTCACGACCTCCAGGTACAACTCCGGCCTCCCAAGTAACCTCCGATACTCCTAGGTGCACCTCCTGACACTCCCGAGGCCCCTCCCCCTCCTAGGTATTCCTCTGACACTCTCTGGTACATCTCTGACACTCCCAGGAACACCTGAGACACCCCTGGTGCCTCTGACACTCCCAGGTACACCTCTTTCACTCCCTGGTTTCTCCCCACTAGCATTTTGCCTCAGACACTCAGGGGTGCACCTCAGAACCTTTCCAGGTACACCTCCTGACACTCCCAGGTACACCTCAGACACTCTGGGTACACCTCTCACACTCCCAGGTACACCTCTCCACACTCAGGTACTCCTGTGACACTCCTGGCACTTCTCCTGACCTCCCAGGTACACCTCAGACACTCCCAGGTACCTCAGACACTCCCAGGTACACCTCCGACACTCCAGGCACCACCTCCCAACCTCCCCAGGTACATCGTGACTGCCAGGTACACCTCCCAGCCTCCTGTACACCTCCCTGACACTCAGGTACACCTCTGACACTCCCAGGTACTCCACTGACACTCCCTGGTACCTTCAACCTCCCAGGTACACCTCCGGCTTGCTCCCAGGTACATCTCCCAGCACTCCCAGGTTCTCCACTGACATTCACTGGTACCTCTGAGCATTCCCAGGTACATGTCCCAACGCTCCCAGATACACCTCTGACACTCCCAGGTGCATCTCCTGACACTCCAGGTACACCTCTGACACCCCAGGTGCCTCTGACACTCCCAGTGCACCTCCGATACTCCAAGGTACCTCTGACTCTCCCAGGTGCACCTCAGCAGACACTGCCGGGTACACCTCAGACACTGCCAGGTACACCCCTCTCCAGACACTGCCAGGTACACCTCTGACACTCCCAAGTACTCCACCTGACACTCCTGGTACACCCCCACACACTCCCAGGTACACCTCCGACACTCCAAGTACATCTCTCTGACACTCCCAGGTTGCTCACTGACATTCACTGGTATACCTCCTGACATTCCCAGGTACACGATTCCCAGGTACATCCAACACTCCCAGATACACCTCGGCTCTGGTACATCTCTGACCTCCCAGGTACCTCTGACACCCCAGATACACCTCTGACACTCCCAGGTACACCTCCGTACTCAGGTAACCTCAGACACTGCCAGGTACACCTCAGACACTGCCAGGTACACCTCAGACACTCCAGGTACACCTCAGACACTCCAAGGTGCACCTCTGACACTCACTGATTGCCTCTCTGACACTCCCAGGCACACCTCTTACACTCCCAGGTAACCTCAGACACTCCCAGGTACACCGCTGACACTCCCAGGTACACCTCTGACACTCCCAAGTACCTCTGACTCTCCCAGGTACACCTCCGACACTCCCAGGTACCTCCGACACTCCCAGGTACACTTCTCCTCCCAGTGCCTCCGACACTCCCAGGTGGAACTCCACGACCTCCCAGGTAAACCTCAGACACTCCCAGGTACACCCCAGACAATCCCAGGTACACCCATACACTCCCAGGAACACTTCTCACACTCCCACAAGTACACCTCCGACACTCCCAGGTACACCTCTGACCTCCCAGGTACCTCTCTGAAACTCCCAGGTGCACCTCTGATACTCCAGGTATTCACTGACATTCATGGTTACCTCTGACACTCGCAGGCACCGTCCAACACTCCCACATACACCTCTGAACCTCCCAGGTATATCTCTGACACTCGGTACACCTGTGACCTCCCAGGTACACCTCTGACACTCCCAGGTACACCTCCCGTGCTACAGGCACACCTCTGACACTCCCAGGTACTCACTGATGCTCCTGGTACCCCCAAACTCTCCAAGGAACTCCTGTGACACTCCCAGGTACACCTCTGACACTCCCAGGTTCTCCCGTGACATTCCTGGTACCTCTGGCATTCCCAGGTACGCGTCAACACTCCCAGATACACCTCTGACACTCCCAGGTACCTCTGACACTCCCAGGTACACCTCTGACACCCCAGGTACACCTCTGACACGCCCATGTGCACCGCCGTGCTCCCAGGTACACCTCTGACACTCCATGTTGCACCTCTAACACTCTAGGTACTCCTCTGTCACTCCCTGATGCACCTCCCTACTCCCAGGCACCTCCAACACCCCAGGTACACCGCTAACAGTGCCAGGTACACTTAGACACTGCCAGGTACCTCAGACACTGCCAGGTACACCTCAGACACTCCCAAGTACACCTCAGACACTCCAGGTGCACCTCTGACACTCCCTGGTGCACCCTCTGACACTCCCAGGCACCTCTGACCTCCAGGTACACCTCAGACACTCCCAGGTACAGCCCCAACCTCCCAGGTACCTCTCTCACACTCCCAAGTACACCTCTGACTCTCCCAGGTACACCTCTGACACTCTGAGTACACCCTAAGACACTCCCAGGTACACCCCAGACACTCCCAGGTACACCCCAGACACTCCAGGAACACTTCTCACACTCCAGTACACCTCCGACACTCCCAGGTACACCTCATACACTCGGGAACACCTCAGACACTCCCAGGTACACCTCCACCTCCCAGGTACCTCTCACCTCCCAGGTACTCTCGTGACACTCCCTGGTACTTCTCTGACACTCCCAGGTACCTCAGACCACCAGGCACCTCAGACACTCCCAGGTACACCTCAGACACTCCCAGGCATCTGACACTCCCAGGTACACCTCTGACACTGCCAGGTACACCTCTGACCTCCTGTACATCCATGCCTCCCAGGTCTGTGACACTCTGGGTACACCTCAGACACTCCCAGGTAAGCTTAAGACCTCCCAGGAACACTTCTCACACTCCACAAGTACACCTCCGACACTCCCAGGTACACCTCTGCCTCCCAGGTACACCTCCTGACATTCCAGGTACACCTCTCATGCTCCCAGTGCACCTCTGAAACTCCCAGGTGCACCTCTGACACTCCAGGTACTACACTGACATTCCTGGTACCTCTGACACTCCCAGGTACCGTCCAACACTCCCACATACACCTCTGACACTCCAGGTATATCACTGCCTCCCAGGTACACCTATGACCTCCCAGGTACACCTCCGATCTCCCACATACCTCTGACACTCCCAGATACATCTCTGGCTCAGGTACCTCTGCCCCCAGGTACACCTCTGACACTCTCAGGTACACCTCCGACACTCCCAGGTACACTTCTCACACTCCCAGGTGCACCTCCGGCCTCCCAGGTACAACTCCGACACTCCCAGGTAAACCTCGACACTCCTAGGTACACCTCCTGACTCCGGTACACCTCCTGACATTCCCTAGGTATTCCTCTGACACTCTGGTACATCTCTGACACTCCCAGGAACACCTCCAGACACTCCCTGGTGCACCTCTGACCTCCCAGGTACCTCTTTCACTCCTGGTTCTCCCCTGACACCCCAGGTACACCTCAGACACTCGAGGGTACACCTCAGACACTCCCAGGTACACCTCTGACTCTCCCAGGTACACCTCAGACACTCCTAGGTACACCTCTCCACACTCCCAGGTACACCTCTGCACTCCCAGGTGCTCTCCTGTGACACTCCCTGGCACTTCTCTGACACTCCCAGGTACACCTCAGACACTCCCAGGTACACCTCAGACACTCCCAGGTGCACCTCCGACACTCCCAGCACCTCTGACACCCCAGGTACATCCTCTGACACTGCCAGGTACACCTCTGACACTCCATGTGCACCTCTGAGCTCCCAGGTACACCTCTGCTCTCCCAGAGGTATTCACTGACATTCCTGGTACACCTCCCCAGCTTGCTCCCAGGCACACATCCCTTCTTCCCCATACACCTCCCCAGCCTCCCAGGTATATCTCAGCCTTAGGTACACCCTGGCCTCCCAGGGCCTGCCTCTCCTGACACTCCCAGTACTGCACCTCCCCGATACTACAGTACACCTCTGACACTCCCAGGTACTCACTGTTACTCCTGAGTACCCCCCAAACTCTCCAAGGAACTCCTGTGACACTCCCAGGTACACCTCTGACACTCCAGGTTCTCACGCTGACATTCCCTGGTACACCTCTGGCATTCCCAGGTACGCGTCCTTGCTCCCAAATGCCTCTGACACTCCCCAGGTACATCTCTGACACTCCCAGGTACCTCCTGACTTTTAGGTACACCTCCTGACGCCCCATGTGCACCATCGTGCTCCCAGGTACCTCTGACACTCCCATGTACCTCTAACACTCCAGGTACTCCTCTGTCACTCCCTGATACACCTCTGACCTCCCAGGCGCACCGCCCCAACCTCCCAGGTACACCGCTAACAGTGCCAATTACCTTAAGCTTACTACCAAGTACACACTCAGGCTTTTCTTGGTGCACCTCAGACACTGAGTACACCTCCAGACACTCCCAAGGTGCACCTCGGCACTCACAGTGCACCTCCTGGCCTCCCAGGCACACCTCCCCGGCAACACTCCCAGGTACCCCTCGAACCTCCCAGGTACACCTTCAGCACTCCCAGGTACACCTCTCCCTCCCAAGTACCTCTGACTCTCCAGGTACCTCTGACACTCACCAGGTACACCCTGAACACTCCCAGGTACACCCCCAGACACTCCCAGGTACACCCAGACACTCCAGGAACACTTCTCACACTCCCATAGTACCTCCGACACTCCCAGGTGCACCTCAGACCTCGAGGTACCTCAGACACTCCCAGGTACACCTCTCTCACACTCCCAAGGTACACCTCTGCCTCCCAGGCCACTCTCGTGACACTTTCCTGGTACTTCTCTGACACTCCCAGGTACCTCAGACACACCCAGGTACACCTCCAGACACTCCCAGGTACTGCCTCAGACACTCCCAGGCATCTCTGGCTTGCTCCCAGGTACACCGCTGACACTGCAGGTACACCTCTGACAATCCATGCCACATCCGTGCTCCAGGTACACCTGTGACCCTCTGGGTACACCTCAGACACTCCCAGGTAAACCCAGACACTCCCAGGTACACCCCAGACACTCCCAGAACACTTCTCTGCACTCATAAGTACCTCCGACTTGCTCCCAGGTACACCTCTGACAGCCCCAGGTACACCTCTGACCTCCCAGGTACACCTCCGATACTCCCAGGCTGCCTCAGCACTCCCAGGTACACCTCCTGACACTCCTGGGTGCTATAAAATCCTCCATGATCACCTCCAACAGTCCCAAGGTGCACGCTGACACTCCCAGGTGCACACCGCTAACTGTCTCCAGGTACCTCAGGCACTGCCAGTACCTCAGACACTGCCAGGTACCTCAGGCTCCCAGGTACACCTCAGAACGCCTCCCAAGAATTGCCTCTGACACTCTGGTGCACCTCCGGCCTCCCAGGCACCTCCGGCCTCCCAGGTACCTCAGGCAGCCTCCCAGGTACACCTCCGGCTTGCTCCCAGGTGCACACACCTCAGCCCTCCCAGGTACACCCAGGTGCTCCCAGGTACACTTATCCACTCCCAGGTACTCCTGACACTCCATGGTACCCTTACACTCCAGGTACCACCTCTGACCTCCCAGGCCTCTGACACTCACCAGGCACACCTATAAAAGACACTCCCAGGTACACCCAGACACTCCAGGTACACCCCAATGAACCTCCCAGAACACTTCTCACACTCCTCAAGTACACCTCCGACACTCCCAGGTACACCTCAGACACTCGGTACACCCTCAGACACTCCAGTACTTTGCCTCTCACACTCCCAGGTACACCTCTCACACTCCCCAGATACTCCTGTGACCTCCTGGTACATCTCTGGGCACTCCCAGGTACACCTCAGACACTCCCAGGTACACCTCAGGCCTCCCCGTTACACCTCAGACCTCCCATTTTGACTTCTGACCTCCCAGGTACACCGCTGACACCAGGTACCTCTGACAATCATGTACACATCCGACACTCCCCCAATGCACCTGTGACACTCACCAGGTACACCTCAGACACTCCCAGGTAAACCCAACACTCCCAGGTACACCCCAGACACTCCCAGGAACACTTCTCCCACACCAAGTACACCTCCGACACTCCCAGGTACACCTCTGACCTCCCAGGTACACCTCTGACATTCCCAGGTACCTCTCATACTCCCAGGTGCACCTCTGACTCCCAGGTGCACCTCTGACACTCCCAGGTACTACACTGACATTCCCTGGTACACCTCCTGACACTCCCAGGTACACGTCCAACCTCCCACATACACCTCTGACCTCCCAGGTATATCTCTGACTCAGGTACACCTGACTGACACTCCCAGGTACACCTCCGATGCTCCCACACACACCTCTGACACTCCCAGATACATCTCTGACACTCCCAGGTACCTCTGACACCCCAGGTACCTCTGACACTCCCAGGTACACCTCGATACTCCCAGGTACACTTCTCACCTCCCAGGTACCTCCGACCTCCCAGTACAACTCCGGCCTCCCAGGTAAACCTCCGATACTCCTAGGTACACCTCTGACCTCAGTACACCTCTGACCTCCCTAGTATTCCTCTGACCTCTCTGGTACATCTCTGACACTCCCGGGAACACCTCAGACACTCCCTGGTACCTCTGATACTCCCAGTACCTCTTTCACTCCTGGTTCTCCCCCTGACACCCCAGGTACACCTCAGACACTCGGTACCTCAGCACTCCCAGGTACACCTCTGACACTCCCAGTTACACCTCCAACTCCTAGGTACACCTCTCACCTCCCAGGTACACCTCTACACTCCCAGGTACTCCTGTGCCTCCCTGGCACTTCTCTGGCCTCCCAGGTACACCTCAGACACTCCCAGGTACCTCAGACAATCCCAGGTACACCTCCGACACTCCCAGGCACACCTCTGAACTCCCAGGTACATTGTGCCTGCCAGGTACACCTCTGACACTCCGTACACCTCTGACACTCCCAGGTACCTCGACACTCCCAGGTACTCACTGACACTCCCTGGTACACCCCTGACACTCCCAGGTACACCTCCGACACTCCCAGGTACATCTCTGACACTCCCCAGGTTCTCCTGACATTCACTGGTACACCTCTGACATTCCCAGGGTACATGTCCCACTCCCAGATACACCTCTGACACTCCCAGGTACATCTCTGCCTCCCAGGTACACCCTCTGCACCCCCAGGTACCTCTGACACTCCCAGGTACACCTCCGATACTCCCAGGTACACCTCTGACTCTCCCAGGTACACCTCAGACACTGCCAGGTACACCTCAGACACTGCCAGGTACACCTCGAACCTCCAGGTACACCTCTGACCTCCCAGGTACTCCACTGACACTCCCTGGTACCCCTGACATCTCAGGTACACCTCCGACACTCCCAGGTACATCTCTCTGACCTCCCAGGTTCTCCACTGTCATTCACTGGTATACCTCTGACATTCCGATCGTCCACACTCCCAGATACACCTCCTGACACTCCCTGGTACATCTCTGACACTCCCAGGTACACCTCTGACACCCCTAGGTTCCCTCTACACTCCCAGGTACACCTCGATGCTCCCAGGTACACCTCAGACACTGCCAGGTACACCTCAGACACTGCCAGGTACACCTCAGACACTCCCAGGTACACCTCCGCTCCAAGGTGCACCTCTGACACTCGCAAGTGCACCTCTGACACTCCCAGGCACACCTCTTACACTCCCAGGTACCTCAGACACTCCCAGGTACACCTCTGACCTCCCAGGTACACCTCTGGCCTCCCAAGTACACCTCTGACTCTCCCAGGTACACCTCCGACACTCCCAGGTACACCTCCGACCTCCCAGGTACACTTCTCACACTCCCAGGTACCTCCGACACTCCAGGTAGAACTCTGACCTCCCAGGTAAACCTCGACACTCCCAGGTACACCCCAGACAATCCCAGGTACCCCATACACTCCCAGGAACACTTTTCACTCGCAAGTACACCTCCGACCTCCCAGGTACACCTCCGGCACTCCCAGGTAACCTCTGAAACTCCCAGGTGCACCTCTGACACTCCCAGTCTGGGTAATTCCACTGACATTCCCTGGTACACCTCTGACACTCCCAGGCACGTCCAACACTCCACACATACACCTCCCCAGGCACTCCCAGGTATATCTCCCTGACCTCCCAAATTTTTCATGACACTCCCAGGTGCACCTTTGACACTCCCAGGTACACTCCCGATGCTACCAGGTACACCTCTGACCTCCCAGGTGCTCCACTGGCCTCCCTGGTTACCCCCCTGACTCTCCCAGAGCTCCTCTGACCTCCCAGGTACACCTCTGGCCTCCCAGGTTCTCTTTGGCATTCCCTGGTACACCTCTGAATTTCAGGTACGCGTCAACACTCCCAGATACACCTCTGACCTCCCAGGGGCGCATGCGGCCTCCCAGGTACAGCTCTGACCGCCCAGGTACCTCTGACACCCCATGTACACCGCCGATGCTCCCCGTTTTCTTGACACTCCCGGAACACCTCTAACCTCCCTAGGTGCTCCTCTGTCACTCCTGATGCACCTCTAACACTCCCAGGCGCACCGCTGACACTCCCAAGTACACCGCTAACAGTGCCGGGTACACCTTGAGACTGCCAGGTGCACCTCAGACACTGCCAGGTACACCTCAGACACTCCCAGGTACACCTCAGACACTCCCAAGGTGCACCTCTGGCCTCCCAAGTGCACCTCCTGACACTCCCAGGCCACACCTCTGACCTCCCAGGTACACCTCAGACCTCCCAGGTGCACCGCTGACACTCCCAGGTGCACCTCAGACACTCCCTAGTACACCTCTGATTCTCAGGTACACCTCTGACACTCTGGGTACACCTAAGACCTCCAGGTGCACTTTGGACACTCCAGGTGCACACCCCAGACCTCCAAGGAACACTTCTCACACTTTCAGCAAAATTACACCTCCGACCTCAGGTGCACCTCAGACACTCGAGGTACACCTCAGACACTCCCAAGGTACACCTCTCCCACACTCACAGGTACACCTCTCACACTCCCAGGTACTCCTGTGACCTCCCTGGCACTTCTGACCTCCCAGGTACAATTCGGACACACCCAGGTACACCTCAGGAACCTCCCAGGTGCACCTCAGGGCCTCCCAGGCATCTCTGACACTCCCAGGCACACCGCCCAGCCTGCCAGGTACACCTCCTGACACTCCATGTACACATCCGACACTCCAGGTACACCTGTGACACTCACCAGGTGCACCTCAGACCTCCCAGGTAAACCCCAGACATACAGGTACACCCAGGGCCTCCAGGAACGCTACTCCACCTCGCAAAATTACACCTCCGACCTCCCAGGTACACCTCTGGCACCCCTGGGGTACAACTCTGACACTCCCAGTGCACCTCCGATATACGGGTACACCTCTGACACTCCCAAGGTACACCTCTGACCTCCTAGGTGCTCCTCCGTCACTCCATGATACCTCTAGCTGCTCCACAGGTGCACCGCGCTGAGCACTCTAGGTACACCGCTAACTGTGCAGGTACACCTCAGACACTACCAGGTACACCTCAGACACTGCCAGATTGCACCTCAGACACTCCCAGGTACACCTCAGACACTCCAAAGGTGCACCTCTGGCCTCCCAAGTGCACCTCCGACACTCCCAGGCACACCTCCGGCCTCCCAGGTGCACCTCAGACACTCCCAGGTACACCTCCCGACTGCTCCCGGGTGCAGCTCCTGACCTCCCAGATTTTTTACCCCAGACCTCCCAGGTACGCCCATCACACTCCCCAGATTGCTCCATAGGCCTCCATGGTACACCCTTACCTCCCAGGTACACCTCTGACACTCCCAGGTACCTCTGACCTCCACCAGGTACACCTGAACCTCCCAGGTACACCCCAGACACTCCCAGGTACACCCCCAGACACTCCCCAGGAACACTTCTCACACTCCTGAGTACACCTCCGACCTCCCAGGTACACCTCCAGACACTCGAAGTGCCTCAGACACTCCCCAGGTACACCTCAGACACTCCGAGGTACACCCCTCCAGACTTACTCCCAGGTACACCTCTCACCTCCCAAGGTACACCTCTCTCACACTCCCAGGTACTCCTGTGAGCCTCCTGGTACTTCTCTGACACTCCCAGGTACACCTCCAGACATCCAAGGTACACACCTCAGACACTCCCAGGTACACCTCCAGACACTCCCAGGCGGGCACATCTCTGACACTCCCAGGTACACCGCTGACACTGCCAGGTACACCTCTGGCACTCCCAGGTACACCTCTGACCTCCCTAGGTACTCCTTTGTCACTCCCTGATACACCTCTAACACTCCCAGGTGCACCGCTGACACTGCCAGGTACACCGCTGACACTGCCAGTTACACCTCAGACACTGCCAGGTACACCTCAGATACTGCCAAGTACACCTCAGACACTACCAGGTACAGATCAGACACTCCAAGGTGCACCTCTGACACTCCCAAGTGCACCTCTGATACTCCTAGGCACACAACTGACGCTCCCAGGTACACGTCAGACACTCCAAGGTATACCGGTGACACTCCCAGGTACACCTCTGACACTCCCAAGTACACCTCTGACACTCCCAGGTAGTCCTCCGACACTCCCAGGTACACGGCCGACACTCCCAGGTACACTTCTCACACTCCCAGGTACACCTCCGACACTCCCAGGTACACCGCTGTCACTCCCAGGTACACCTCTGACACTCCCAGGTACATCTCTGACACTCCCAGGAACACCTCTGACTCTCCCAGGTACACCTCTGACACTCCCAGGTACACCTCTGACACTCCCAGGTACACCTATGACACTCCCAGGTACACCTCTAACACTCCCAGGTGCACCGCTGACACTCCCAGGTACATCGCTGACACTGCCAGTTACACCTCAGACACTGCCAGGTACACCTCAGACACTGCCAGGTACACCTCAGACACTCCCAGGTACACCTCAGACACTCCAAGGTGCACCTCTGACACTCCCACGTGCACCTCTGACACTCCTAGGCACACCTCTGACACTCCCAGGTACACCTCAGACACTCCCATGTACACCGGTGACACTCCCAGGTACACCTCTGACACTCCCAAGTACACCTATGACACTCCCAGGTACACCTCTGACACTCCCAGGTACTCCACTGTCATTCCCTGGTACACCTCTGACACTCCTAGGTACACGTCCGACACTCCCAGATACACCTACTGACAGTCCCAGGTACATCTCTGACACTCCCAGGTACACCTCTGACACTCCCAGGTACACCTCTGACACTCCCAATTACACCTCCGATACTCCCAGGTACACCTCCGATACTCCCAGGTACACCTCTGACACTCCCAGGTACTCCTCCGACACTCCCTGGTTCACCTCTGAGACTCCCAGGTACACCTCCGATACTCCCAGGTACTCCTTTGAGACTCCCAGGTACTTCACTGACACTCCCTGGTATACCTCTGACATTCCCAGGTACACCTCCGATACTCCCAGGTACACCTCTGATACTACCAGATACACCTCTGACACTCCCAGGTACATCTCTGACACTCCCAGGAACACCTCTGACTCTCCCAGGTACACCTCTGACAATCCCAGGTACACCTATGACACTCCCTGGTACACCTCTAACACTCCCAGGTGCACCGCTGACACTCCCAGGTACACCGCTGACACTGCCAGTTACACCTCAAACACTGCCAGGTACACCTCAGACACTGCCAGGTACACCTCAGACACTCAAAGGTACACCTCAGACACTCCGGTGCCTCTGAACGCCTCCCAAAGTGCACCTCTGACACACCTAGGCACACCCTCTGACACTCCCAGGTACACCTCAGACCTCCCAGCTACACCAGTGACACTCCCAGGTACACATCTGACCTCCCAAGTACACCTCTGACACTCCCAGGTACACCTCCGTGCTCCCAGGTACACCTCTGTTTAATGGTACAATCTATTCACAAAAGATGATTACATATAGGTAGAATATTGATGAGTATGAATTTGGGGTGGATGTTTACGTGAACACTGGTCGTATCTTATCGCGTCAATACACATCTATTACGTTCTTAAAGGCGACTTCTTAAACACTGCTTCGTTTCAACTCTTTATTAATTACGAACAACACATGGACACATTAATAACACCTTCTATTAAAGTTACTAGGACATTATATTATCGTTACTAGGACATCATATTACGTTACTAGACACTCTGATTCTCGGACACGAACATGAAATGAATACACTTCCACGTAAGTCTCATCCCATGGGAAGCTCTGACAAACACTCACGTGACCTAGGGAGGCCTAGCAGGTAGTCCTGGGTTGTCTCTATAGGAGACTGCTTAGCTGGGCGCCGGAGGGAAGTCTCGATCCTGACCGGAGGCGACTTGCCTCCGGCCCTGACTCTCGAGCAGGCCTGGTGGTGTAGTAGGTGGCCACCTTGTTACAAGACAACTCTCTCTCTGCGAAATCCCTGAGGAGGACTAGGACGTCCTATATATTGGGATGCGAGCCGTCAGGTTCAACTGGTCAGGGGCAGCGAAGGGTCTCCTTACATTTGACCTGGCCAATGTGAGGTCAGGTCTGGACTTTTCAGAAACTATCTGGGAAAGTCATCAGGTGGGGCCGTGTGTATATTGGGAGCAACCGTGAGAGTTCCCTACACTTGACCTCACTAATGTCGGGTCAGACTGGAGTTTCTGAGATGTAAGACGTACTTTCTGGAGAGTCATCAGGTGGGGCCGTGTGACATGAGAGGCCCTGGTGATTTGTGGCCTGAGTTGGGCTCGAGGGTTTATTTGACCTCGCTAATGTGAGGGTCAGGTCCGGCTTTTGTTCAGAGAGTAGGTTATTGTATATTGGAAGAGTCGGCTGGTGCCTTCTTACATGTCTGTTGTGGTGACATGTCACATGGGAGGGGAGCTAGTTGATTTGTAACCCCCGGTCCACGGTGAGAGCCACCCTACACTTTTGACCTGGCTAATGTCGGGTCAAGTCTGGCTTTCCTCGCGATGTAAGCTGTGGTCTGACAACCCATCACTACATCTGACACTCCCAGGTACACCTCCGATACTCCCAGGTACACCTCTGACACTCCCAGGTACACCTCTGACACCCCAAAGGTACACCTCTGACACTCCAGGTACACCTCCGATACTCCCAGGTACACCTCTGACACTCCCAGGTACACCTCTGACACTCCCAGGTACACCTTGGCCTCCCAGGTACACCTCTGACACTCCCAGGTACACCTCTGACACTCCCAGGTACCCCACTGACATTCCCTGGTACACCCCTAACACTCCCAGGTACACCTCTGATACTCCTAGGTATTCCTCTGACACTCCCTGGTACATCTCTGACCTCCCAGGTACATCTCTGACACTCCCAGGTACACCTCTGACACTCCCAGGTACACCTCAGACACTGCTAGGTACACCTCTCACACTCCCAGGTACACATCTCACACTCCCAGGTACTCTTGTGACACTCCCTGGTACGTCTCTGACACTCCCAGGTACACCTAGACACTCCCAGGTACACCTCAGACACTCCCAGGTACACCTCAGACACTCCCAGGCACACCTCTGACCCTCCCAGGTACATCGCTGACACTGCCAGGTACACCTCTGACACTCCCTGGTACACCCCTGACCTCCCAGGTACACCTCCGACACTCCCAGGTACATCTCTGACACTCCAGGTTCTCCACTGACATTCAATGGTACACCTCTGACATTCCCAGGTACACGTCCAACACTCCCAGATTCACCTCTGACACTCCCAGGTACACCTCTGACACCCCCAGGTACACCTCTGACACTCCCAGGTACACCTCCGATACTCCCAGGTACACCTCTGACACTCCCAGGTACACCTCATACACTGCCAGGTACACCTCAGACACTGCCAGGTACACCTCAGACACTCCCAGGTACACCTCTGACACTCCCAGGTACTCCACTGACACTCCCTGGTACACCCCTGACACTCCCAGGTACACCTCCGACACTCCCAGGTACATCTCTGACACTCCCAGGTTCTCCACTGACATTCACTGGTACACCTCTGACATTCCCAGGTACACGTCCAACACTCCCAGATACACCTCTGACACTCCCTGGCATTAGGGTGTCATACGGAAAACAGATTTTTTGAGTTTGAAAAAATCGGCCCATGGTATTAATGATGTAGTTCTATGTGCAGAATCGTAATGATGTCTTCAGATTTGAAAAGTTTTATTTTTGCTAGGTAAATTTAACTTGAAATCTTATGAAATTAGTATTCACCCTTTACCAACACCACTAAACCGCTTATTTAAAAGTAAAAAGTAAATGTATCAGGTTAATTTATTAGGATGAAAATGATCCAGGAATAGTGAAACAGATGACCTTGACACATTTATTAAATTTAATATTCCTTTAGAAAACAAATCATCAAATACAAAAACCAGTTTTACTACTATGACCCGGTGTTGCTGCACCATAGAACATGTCTTTCTTGCTTCTGTTTCTACTCATCACCTCCCTGCTGACCACCTGAGCTCGGATAGCCTTCCCACTCCCTCTCCTGGCTGTACCTGCGTGACTGCTGGCCTCGCTCCTTGCTGTACACAACTTGCTCTATACTCTGGGTGTCGCGAGGCCAGGCAGGGACATCATGGGGTTGTCCAGAGCTCTGACGAACGTGGTGAGCTGCAGGTAGAGGGGCTCACTGCCAGCCTGGATGTTATCAGATCTATGAGATCAGTGAGGGTCTTGGCACCTAGATTGACTTCAGGGAGTCAGCTACGACCTGAAGGGTCGTCGCCAACTGATTAAGTCATGCCCAGATCACTCTCATAAGTCTCATATCCAAGATGCACGGCTGCCACTCTTCTCTTCCTCATCCCTTACTGCAGAGCATTGTCTGCAGAACTGCCTCGAGATGAGCATACCAGGAAAAGATCTCCTCACAGTCTGCTCCACAATCTGAACAACCTTCCTTGGCTGACTCCTCCAGGCTCAAGCCGGAGGCATGCCTCGGACCTTCCGAACATTGACTTGACCTTGGTGTTGAACCAATTTGGCAAGTAGACACTCACGATGGGTGGACAATAAGTCTCCAGGTTGTGAAGCTGGTTCCCTTTCCGGTTTATGATGAGCGACCCAAATTCTGCCAGAACACAAAGAGAGCGTTGTGACCACAGAATGTGAGACTGGACCTATCTGCAGCGGGTAAGCAGATCTATCAGGCATGACCCAGTTTTGATGGCACTGCAAATCGTAACATAGTACTGTGGTCAGTACTCAGGTCGTCAATGGTATGTGCAACCTCAACGAGTGGAAGGCCAACTGTGATTTTTCAAAAGCTCGGATTTATTTCTAACTCAGTGGCAGAGTCCAGCATCTTGCCAGGACCAGACCATCTGTTGTTTGAAAAATCTTGCCATCCAGCTCTGGATCAGATGTCTGGTGGCAGCTGTTGTTAATGGAGGTCACAAACAATCCAGACCAGCTTCCTCCCCAATCTTCCGCTCTATCCACTGTATGACCCCCTTGCCACCCACATGTTCGTGTTGGTGCCAATGCCTCCAATAGCCTGCAGAGGTCTGGTCTACGTTCTCTCTCTGAGCCAGTTCACAATGTTATGCCACTATCTCAGCTGGTTTCCTGATGTCATCTTTCTCACAGAGTGAAATGCCACAAATACTTCCCTCAGTTCCTGCAGCAGGAGTAGTGATTTCCTCCTTCACCATGGCGAGGAACAACTTGTCCAGAATCTCAACTTTCGCGAACACTGAGAGTGTCATCCCAGCCCTACTCCCCATCCAGGAACAAACAAGGTGATTCCATTTTCTCTTATCCCCTTAATAAACTCCTCTTCTAGGTTACTGATAGAGTTTCTCCTGGAGGCTCTCCTTACTTTGTTATGATCTATCACCAGGTAGACATCATCAGATTTATCAAACCACCGTCAATCTAGGCAGCTGTTGCTATCTCTGCAGTTTCCTCCTGAGACCAGTGTGGTGTCGCATGCTGGCCAGAGCTATGCTCGGGATATCTTTCTATTTCGATCTTATGCCTGGAAGGTTTGGGATCATTATTTTCTGGGTTAGGGACAAAGTCACCATTCTCCTGGTCAGCACTCAGCGGATCAGCCATGGGAATCATTAAACTCTGAATCAGCTTGACTCCTAATCATCGGCCTTTTTACCTCACCCTGGGCCTTCTCAAGTCTCTTTTCCTCGGCAGCTCTTCTCCTCTTCTCTCTCTCTGTAGCGGCCCCTGTCTCTTGGACTCCGGAATATCTTGGCTAGAAATCATGAGAGCCCTGTACTGCCAGTCTTCTCTCTGATAGCACGACAAATGCCAGTTCGATCACAGGAATCTTCCAGTTCACGCTTGCAAATACGGGAGATGTGGGCCTCGGATTTGATCACGATCTCATCCAAACTCAGGACAGAGAGAACAAATTGGGCACTTACCGTAATTATGTGTCAAATAGCAGGGTCAGTTGTAGCAAAGCCTAATCATAACTGGATTTCCTCTCCCAGAGATATCTCTTGCCTTTTTTTCAACCTGGCTAGCAGTCTCTCACTAATCTTCTTCTGACTTGGTATGACTGGGCTTGAACTGAGCGGCGTTAGCCAGAGTGGTACTGTGCCAAGACAGCTTTGGTCATATCACTGGCAATATAGCTGTTTGTGTAAAGTTCTTTGGTTCTTTTCACTGATTTGCCTGATTAAACACCGTATCTCAAAGCATCTCTCAATGTAGGCAACTCCGACTTCAGGGCTCTCTCCCAGACCAAGATAGTGACTGAGATGGCTGGATTTTGGTTCCTCGTCCTGACACAAGCAGCCATCCGCAAATATTATCCAGCCCATAAATGCATCCAGAATCTGAAACAGAAAAAATATTGTTAGTTGGGTTGTTGTTAAGAATGAAGTCAGAAAGCAATGTTCACTATTTAATTGTATGCACTAATGCGGCTATGCGTTAAGATTTTCGATAAATTTCACGCTAAAATTTACCTAGCAAAAAAGGTTGCAAAATATTGAAACTGAAAATATTTTCTGTTTATATACACTAAAATCTACCAAAAAAGTGATGGGCCATTAGTTTTAGCTGATCTTCCCCTCTATGACACACCCTACTGTTACATCTCTGACACTCCCAAGTACACCTCTGACACCCCCAGGTACACCTCTGACACTCCCAGGTACACCTCCGATACTCCCAGGTACACCTCTGACACTCCCAGGTTCACCTCAGACACTTCCAGGTACACCTCAGACACTGCCAGGTACACCTCAGACACTCCCAGGTACACCTCAGAACCTCCAAGGTGCACCTCTGACACTCCTAAGTGCACCCCAGACACTCCCAGGAACACTTCTCACACTCGCAAGTACACCTCCGACCTCCCAGGTACACCTCAGACACTCCGAGTGCACCTCAGACACTCCCAGGTACACCTCTCACACTCCCACATACACTCTCACACTCCCAGGTACTCCTGTGACACTCCTGTTGCTTCTCTGACACTCCCAGGTACACCTCAGACACTCCCAGGTACACCTCAGACACACCCAGGTACACCTCAGACACTCCCAGGCACATCTCTGACACTCCCAGGTACACCGCTGACACTGCCAGGTACACCTCTGACACTCCATGTACACATCCGACACTCCCAGGTACACCTGTGACACTCACCAGGTACACCTCAGACACTCCCAGGTAAACCCCAGACACTCCCAGGTACACCCCAGACACTCCCAGGAACACTTCTCACACTCGCAAGTACACCTCCGACACTCCCAGGTACACCTCTGACACTCCCAGGTACACCTCTGACATTCCCAGGTAAACCTCTCATACTCCCAGGTACACCTCTGAAACTCCCAGGTGCACCTCTGACACTCCCAGGTACTACACTGACATTCCCTGGTACACCTCTGACACTCCCAGGTACACGTCCAACACTCCCACATACACCTCTGACACTCCCAGGTATATCTCTGACACTCCCAGGTACACCTATGACAATCCCAGGTACACCTCCGATACTCCCACATACACCTCTGACACTCCCAGATACATCTCTAACACTCCCAGGTACACCTCTGACACCCCCAGGTACCTCTGACACTCCCAGGTACACCTCCGATACTCGGTACATCTGACACTCCCAGGTACACCTCTGACACTCCCAGGTACTCCTCCGTCCTCCATGATACACCTCCTAACACTCCCAGGTGCACCGCTGACCTCCCAGGTACACCGCTAACTGTGCCAGGTACAACTCAGACACTGCCAGGTACACCTCAGACACTGCGAGGTACACCTCAGACACTCCCAGGTACACCCCAGACACTCCAAAGTGCACCTCTGACACTCCCAAGTGCACCTCTGACACTCCCAGGCACACCTCTGACACTCCCAGGTACACCTCAGACACTCCCAGGTACACCTCCGACACTCCCAGGTACACCTCTGACCCTCCCAGGTACACCCCAGACACTCCCAGGTACACTTATCACACTCCCAGGTACTCCACTGACACTCCATGGTACACCCCTTACTCCCAGGAACACTTCTCACACTCGCAAGAACACCTCTGACACTCCCAGATACGTCCAACACTCCCAGATACACCTATTACACTCCCAGGTATCTCTGACACTCCCAGGTACACCTATGACACTCCCAGGTACACCTCTGACACTCCCAGGTACACCTCCGATACTACCAGGTACACCTCTGACACTCCCAGGTACTCCACTGACACTCCCTGGTACCCCACCTGACTCTCCCAGGAACTCCTCTGACACTCCCAGGTACACCTCTGACACTCCCAGGTTCTCCGCTGACATTCCCTGGTACACCTCTGGCATTCCCAGGTACACGTCCAACACTCCCAGATACACCTCTGACACTCCCAGGTACATCTCTGACACTCCCAGGTACACCTCTGACACCCCCAGGTACACCTCTGACACCCCCAGGTACACCGCCGATACTCCCAGGTACACCTCTGACACTCCCAGGTACACCTCTGACACTCCTAGGTACTCCTCTGTCACTCCCTGATACACCTCTAACACTCCCAGGCGCACCGCTGACACTCCCAGGTACACCGCTAACAGTGCCAGGTACACCTCAGACACTGCCAGGTACACCTCAGACACTGCCAGGTACACCTCAGACACTCCCAGGTACACCTCAGACACTCCAAGGTGCACCTCTGACACTCCCAAGTGCACCTCTGTTACTCCCAGGCACACCTCTAACACTCCCAGGTACACCTCAGACACTCCCAGGTACACCGCTGACCTCCCAGGTACACCTCTGACACTCCCAAGTACACCTCTGACACTCCCAGGTACCTCCGACACTCCCAGGTACACTTCTCACCTCCCAGGTACACCGACACTCCCAGGTACAACTCCGACACTCCCAGGTAAACCTCCGATACTCCTAGGTACACCTCTGACACTCCCAGGTACCTCTGAGACTCCCTAGGTATTCTCTGACTCTCTGGTACATCTCTGACCTCCCAGGACACCTCAGGCACTCCCGGTGCACCTCTGACACTCCAGGTACACCTCTTTCACACCCTGGTTCTCCCCTGACAGCCCCAGGTACACCTCAGACACTCGAGGTACACCTCAGACACTCCCAGGTACACCTCTGACACTCCCAGGTACACCTCAGACACTCCTAGTTACACCTCTCACACTCCCAGGTACACCTCTCACCTCCCAGGTACTCCTGTGACCTCCCTGGCACTTCTCTGACACTCCCAGGTACACCTCGGACCTCCCAGGTACACCTCAGACCTCCCAGGTACACCTCAGACACTCCCAGGCACACCTCTGACACTCCCAGGTACACCGCTGACACTGCCCGGTACACCTCTGACACTCCATGTACACCTCCGACACTCCCAGGTACACCTCTGACACTCCCAGGTACTCCACTGACACTCCTGGGTACACCCCTGACCTCCCAGGTACACCTCCGACACTCCCAGGTACATCTGACACTCCCAGGTTCTCCACTGACATTCACTGGTACACCTCTCACATTCCCAGGTACACGTCCAACACTCCCAGATACGCCTCTGACACTCCCAGGTACATCTCTGACACTCCCAGGTACACCTCTGACACCCCAGGTCACACCTCTGACACTCCCAGGTACACCTCGATACTCCCAGGTACACCTCTGACACTCCCAGGTACACCTCATACACTGCCAGGTACACCTCAGACACTGCCAGGTACACCTCAGACACTCCCAGGTACACCTCTGACCTCCCAGGCACTCCACTGACACTCCCTGGTACACCCCTGACACTCCCAGGTACACCTCCGACCTCCCAGGTACATCTCTGACACTCCCAGGTTCTCCACTGACATTCACTGGTACACCTCTGACATTCCCAAGTTACGTCCAACACTCCCAGATACACCTCTGACACTCCCAGGTACATCTCTGACACTCCCAGGTACACCTCTGACACCCCCAGGTACACCTCTGACACTCCCAGGTACACCTCCGATACTCCCAGGTACACCTCTGACACTCCCAGGTACACCTCAGACACTGCCAGGTACACCTCAGACACTGCCAGGTACACCTCAGACACTCCCAGGTACACCTCAGACACCTCAGGTTCACCTCTGACACTCCTAAGTGCACTTCTGACACTCCCAGGCACCTCTGACACTCCCAGGTACACCTCAAAACTCCCAGGTACACGCTGACACTCCCAGGTACACCTCTGACACTCCCAAGTACACCTCTGACTCTCCCAGGTACACCTCCGACACTCCAAGGTACACCTCCGACCTCCCAGGTACACTTCTCCACCTCCCAGGTAAACCTCCAGACACTCCCAGGTACACCCCAGACACCCCAGGTACACCCCAGACACTCCCAGGAACACTTCTCACACTCCGCAAGTACCTCCGACACTCCAGGTACACCTCTGACACTCCCAGGTATACCTCTGAAACTCCCAGGTGCACCTCTGACACTCCCAGGAATTCCAATGACATTCCCTGGTACACCTCTGACACTCCCAGGTACATGACCAACACTCCCAGATACACCTCTGACACTCCCAGGTATATCTCTGACACTCCCAGGTACACCTATGACCTCCCAGGTACACCTCTGACACTCCCAGGTACACCTCCGACACTCCCAGGTACACCTCTGACACTCCAGGTACACCTCTGACCTCCCAGGTACACCTCTGACACTCCCAGGTATACCTCTCAAACTCCCAGGTGCATCTCTGACACTCCCAGGTATTCCACTGACATTCCCTGGTACACCTCTGACACTCCCAGGTACACGACCAACACTCCCAGATACCTCTGACACTCCCATTTGTATCTCTGACACTCCCAGGTACACCTATGACCTCCCAGGTACCTCTGACACTCCCAGGTACACCTCCGATACTACCAGGTACACCTCTACACCTCCGAGGTTCTCCACTGCCATTCCCTGGTACACCTCTGACACTCCCACCTACACGTCCAACACTCCCAGATACACCTCTGACACTCCCAGGTACATCTCTGACACTCCCAGGTACACCTCTGACACCCCCAGGTACACCTCTGACACCCCCAGGTACACCTCCGATACTCCCAGGTACGTCTCTGACACTCCCAGGTTCTCCACTGACATTCACTGGTACACCTCTGACATTCCCAGGTACACGTCCAACACTCCCAGATACACCTCTGACACTCCCAGGTACATTTCTGCCACTCCCAGGTACACCTCTGACACCCCAGGTACACCTCTGACACTCCCAGGTATACCTCCAATACTCCCAGGTACACCTCTGACACTCCCAGGCACACCTCAGACACTGCCAGGCACACCTCAGACACGCCAGGTACACCTCAGACACTCCCAGGTACACCTCTGACACTCCCAGGTACCCGCTGACACTCCCTGGTACACCCCTGACACTCCCAGGTACACCTCCGACACTCCCAGGTACATCTCTGACACTCCCAGGTTCTCCACTGACATTCACTGGTACACCTCTGACATTCCCAGGTACACGTCCAACACTCCCAGGTACACCTCAGACACTCCAAGGTACACCTCTGACACTCGCAACTGCACCTCTGACACTCAGGCACACCTCTGACATCCCTGGTACCCTGACTCTCCCAGAACACTCTGACACTCCCAGGTACACCCTGACACCTGAGGTTCTCCACTGACATTCCCTTGCATACCTCTGGCATCCCAGTGCCACGTCCAACACTCCCAGATACACCTCTGACACTCCCAGGTACATCTCTGACACCCCTGCACACCTCTGACACCCCAGGTACACCTCTGACACACCAGGTACACCTCTGATACTCCCAGGTACACTCTGACACTCCCAGGTACACCTCTCTGACACTCCTAGGTACTCCTCTGTCACTCCCCTGATACACCTCTAACACTCCCAGGTGCACTGCTGACACCCCAGGTACACCGCTAACAGTGCCAGGTACACCCCTGACACTGCCACACCTCAGACACTGCCAGGTACACCAGACACTCCAAGGTGCACCTCTGACACCCCCAGTGCACCTCTGACACTCCCAGGCACACCTCTGACACCCCAGGTACACCTCAGACACTCCCAGGCACACCGCTGACAATCCCAGGTACACCTCTGACACTCCCCACACTGACACTCCCAGGCACACCTCTGACACCCCAGGCACAACCCAGCTGCACACCTATCACACTCCGTACTCCACTGACACTCCATGGTACACCCTTACACTCCCCAGGCCCTGACACCCCAGGCACACCCCAGACACCCCAGGCATATCTCTGACACTCCCAGGCACACCTATGACACTCCAGGTACACCTCTGACACTCCCATGTACACCTCCGATACTCCCAGGTACACCTCTGACACTCCTAGGTACACCTCAGACACTCCAGGTACACCTCTGACACTCCAGGCACACCTAAGATACTACCAGGTACACCTCTGACACTCCCAGGTACACCTCCGACACTCCCAGGTACAACTCCTGACACTCCAGGTAAACTCGATACCCTAGGTACACCTCTGACACTCCCAGGCACACCTCTGACACTCCTAGTTATTCCTCTGACACTCTGTTACATCTCTGATACTCCCAGGAACACCTCACACTCCCTGGTACACCTCTGACACTCCCAGGCACACCTTTCACTCCCTGGTTCTCCCCTGACACCCCCAGGTACACCTCAGACACCTGAGGCACACTTCAGACACCCCAGGTACACCTCCCACACCCCAGGCACACCCTCAGACACTCCTAGGCACACCTCTCACCCCAGGCACACCTCTCAAACTCCCAAGTACTCCTGGACACTCCCTGGTACTTCTCTGACACTCCAGGCACACCTCAGACACCAACAGGTACACCTCAGACACTCCCCAGGCACACCTCAGACACTCCCAGGCACACCTCTGACACTCCCAGGTACCACCTGATACCCCAGGTACACCTCTGACACTCATAGGTATTCCTCTGACTCCCCTGGTACATCTCTGACACTCCCAGGCACACTGCTGACACTCCTGCACACCGCTGGCACTGCAAGGTACACATCACACACTGCCAGGCACACGTGAGACACTGCCAGGTACACCTCAGACACTCGCACACTCAGACACTCAAAGGTGCACCTCTCTGACACTCGCAAGTGCACTCCTGACACCCCCAGGCACACCTCTGACACTCCCAGGCACACCTCAGACACTCCCAGGTACACTGACACTCCCAGGCACACCTCTGACACCCCAAGTACACCTCTGACTCTCCCAGTACACCTCCGACACCCCAGGCACACCTCCGACACTCCCAGGTACACTTCACCCCATGTACACCTCCGACACTCCCAGGTACAACCCGACACTCCCAGGTAAAACTGATACTCCTAGGCACACCTCTGACACTCCAGGCACCTCTGACACTCCTAGGTATTCCTCTGACACTCTCTGGCACATCTCTGACACTCGTGAACACCTCAGACACCTGGTACACCTCTTGACACCCCAGGGCCACCTCTTTCACCCCTGGTTCTTCCCTGACACCCCAGGCACACCTCAGACACCAGGCACCTCTGACACTCGCAAGTGCACCTCCTCTGACACCCCAGGCACACCTCTGACACCCCAGGCACACCTCAGACACCCCAGGTACACCCGACACCCCAGGTACACCTCTGACACTCCCAAGCACACCTCTGACTCTCCCAGGCACACCTCCGACACTCCCAGGTACACCTCCGACACCCCTGCACACTCTCACACTCCCATGTACACCTCCGACACTCCCAGTACAACTCTGACACTCGCAAACATCCGATACTCCTAGGTACACCTCTGACACTCCCAGGTACACCCATGACACTCCTAGGCATTCCTCTGACACTCTCTGGTACATCTCTGACACTCCCGTGAAACACCTCTCAGACACCCCTGGTACACCTCTGACACTCCCAGGCACACCTCTTCACTCCCTGGTTCTTCCCTGACACCCCCAGGTACACCTCAGACACCTGAGGCACACCCCTGACACACCCAGGCACACCTCCTGACACCCCAGAACACCCCTGACACCCCTAGGCACACCTCCTCACACCCCAGTACACCTCTCAAACTCCCAGGCACTCCCGTGACACCCCTGGCACTTCTACACCCCAGGCACACTCCAGACACTCCCCAGGTACACCCCAGACACTCCCAGGCACACCTCAGACACCCCAGAACACCTCTGACACTCCCAGTACACCGCTGACACTGCCAGGCACACCTCTGACACTCCATGTACACCTCCGACACCCCAGGCACACCCCTGACACCCCAGGCACTCCACTGACACCCCTGCACACCCCGACACTCCCCAGGCACACCTCCGACACCCCAGGTACACCTGACACCCCAGGTTCTCCACTGACATTCCCTGGCACACCTCTGACATTCCCAGGCACACGTCCAACACCCCAGATACACCTCCGACACCCCAGCAGGCACCTGACACCCCAGGCACACCTCTGACACTCCCCAGGTACACCTGATACTCCCAGATACACCTCTGACACTCCCAGGTACACCTCTGACACTCCTAGGTACCCTCTGTCACCCTGATACACCTCTAACACTCCCAGGTAACCGCTGACACTCCCAGGTACACCGCTCACAGTGCCAGGTACACCTCAGACACTGCCAGGTACCCCCAGACACTGCCAGGCACACCACACTCCCAGCACCCCTGACACCCCAAGTGCACCTCTGACACTCCCCAGGCACACCTCTGACACCCCCAGTTACACCCTGAGACACCCCAGGCACATCGCTGACACCCCAGGCACACCTCCTGACACCCCAGGCACACCTCTGACAATCCCAGGCACACCCGACACCCCACACCTCCGACACCCCAGGCAAACTCCTACACCCCAGGCACACCTCTGACACCCCAGGCACACCTTGACACCCCAGGCACACCTCTGACACTCCCAGGTACACCTCTGACACTCCCAGGTGCTCCACTGACATTCCTGGTACACCCCTGACACTCCCCAGGCACACCTCTGACACCCCAGGTACACCTCTGACACCCCAGGCACACCCAAGACACTCCCAGGTACACTTATCACACTCCCAGGTACCCACTGACACTCCATGGTACACCCTGACATTCCCAGGCACACCTGACACGCCCAGGCACACCTCTGAACTCCCAGGTGCACCTCTGACACTCCCAGATACTTCACTGATATTCCCTGGCACACCTCTGACACTTCTAGGCACACATCCAACACTCCCACACACCTCTGACACTCGCATATCTCTGACACTCCCCAGGCACACCTACACTCCCAGGTACACCTCTGACACTCGTACACCTCCGACACTCCCAGGTACACCTCTGACACTGCCAGGCACATCGCTGACACTCCCAGGCACACCTCTGACACTCCCACACCTCTGACACCCCAGGCACATCTCTGACACCCCAGGTACACCTCTGACACCCCAGGCCCTCTGACACCCCAGGCACACCTCCGATAACTTCAGGTACACCTCTGACACCCCAGGCATACCTCTGACGCTCCTAGGTACCCTCTGTCACCCCGATACACCTCTAACACCCCAGGCACCGCTGACACCCCAGGCACACCGCCAACTGTGCCAGGTACACTCAGACACTGCCAGGTACACCCCAGACACTGCCAGGTACACCTCAGACACTCCCAGGTACCTCAGACACTCCAAGGCACCCTGACACTCCCAAGTGCACCTCTGACACTCCCAGGCACACCTCTGACACTCCCAGGCACACCTCAGACACCCCCAGGCACACCGCTGACTCCTCCCAGGCACACCTCTGACACCCCAAGCACACCTCTGACACCCCAGTACACCTCCGACACCCCAGGTACACCTCCGACACCCCAGGCACACTCACCTTACCCTCCCAGTACACCTCCTGACACTCTCAGGCACACCTCTGACACCCCACACCTTGACACCCAGGGCCACCCCTGACACCCCAGGTACACCGACACCTGAGGTACCACTGACATTCCCTGGCACACCCCTGACACTCCCAGGTACACCTCTGACACTCCCAGTACACCCCAGACACTCCCAGGTGCCACTTCATCAAACTCCCAGGTACCCACTGACACCCATGGTACACCCTGACACCCCAGGCACACCTCTGACACTCCCAGGCACACCTGTGACACTCACCAGGCACACCTCAGACACCCCAGGCAAACCCCAGACACCCCAGGCACACCCCAGACACCCAGAACACTTCCTCACACCGCAAGTACACCTCCGACACTCCCAGGCACACCCTGACACCCCAGGCACACCCTGACATTCCCAGGCACACCTCTCATTCCCAGGTACACCTCTGAAACCCAGGTGCACATCTGACTCCCAGGTACCACTGACATTCCCTGGTACACCCTCTGACACCCCAGGCACACGTCCAACACCCCAATACACCTCTGACACTCCCAGGCATATCTCTGACACTCGCAGTACACCTATGACACTCCCAGGTACACCTCTGACACTCCCGTACACCTCCGATACTCCCCAGGTACACCTCTGACACTCCCAGGTACACCTCTGACACCTCCCTGGGTACATCTCTGACACCCTAGGCACATTTTGACACCCCAGGCACACCTCAGACACCCCAGGCACACCCCAGACACTCCCCAGGCACACCTCTGGCCCTCCCAGGTACATCGCTGACACTGCCAGGTACACCGCTGACATTCCATGTACATCTCGACACTTGCAGTACACCTCTGACACCCCAGGTACTCCACTGACACTCCTGGTACACCCCTGACACTCCCAGGTACACCTCCGACACTCCCAGGTACACCTCTGACACTCCGTGTTCTCCACTGACATTCCCTGGTACACCTCTGACACCCAGGTCACATCCAACACTCCCAGATACACCTCTGACACCCCAGGCACATCTCTGACACCCCAGGTACACCTCCTGACACTCCCAGTTGCCTCTGACACTCCAAGGACACCTCCGATACCCCAGGTACACCTCTGACACTCCCAGGCACACCTCTGTCACCCTAGGTACTCCTCTGTCACCCCTGATACACCTCTAACACTTGCGCACTGCTGACACCCCAGGCACACCTGCTGACAGTGCCAGGTACACCAGACACTGCCAGGCACACCCTCAGACACTCCCAGGCACACCTCAGACACTCCAAGGTGCACCTCTGATTACCCCAGGCACCTGTGACACTTCCAGCACACCTCCTGACAATCCCAGGCACACCTCAGACACTCCCAGGCACACTGGTGACACCCCAGGCACACCCCTCTGACACCCCAAGCACACCTCTGACACCCCAGGCACACCTCCGACACCCCTGCACACTTCTTACACTCCCCAGACACCTCCACACCCCAGGTACACCTCTGACACCTGCCCACCTCGACACCCCAGTACCCACTGACATTCCCTGGTACACCCCTGAAACTCCCAGGTACACCTCTGACACTCCCAGGTACACCCCAGACACCCAGGTACACTTCACACTCCCAGGCACACCTCTGACACGCCTAGGTACTCCTCTGTCACCCTCTCTGATACACGTTTAACACTCCCAGTACACCGCCGACACTCCCAGGCACACCGCTGACACTCCCAGGCACACCTCAGACACTGCCAGGTACACCTCAGACAATGCCAGGTACTCAGACAATTCCCAGGTACATGTAGTCACCCAAGGTGCACCTCTGACACTCCCAAGTGTACCTCTGACACCCAGGCACACCTCTGACACTCCCCAGGCACACCTCAGACACTCCCCAGGCACACCGCTGACACCCCAGGTACACCTCCACTCCCAAGCACACCTTGACACCCCAGTACACTTCCGACACCCAAGGCACACCTCCGACACCCTAGGTACACTTTTACACTCCCACGCACACCTCCGACACACCCCAGGCACAGGCCCCCTGACACTCCCAGGTACACCCATGACACTCCCAGGCACACCTCTGACACTCCCAGGTACACCTCCGATACCCCAGGTACACCTCTGACACTCCCAGGTACACCTCTGACACCCTAGGCACTCCTCGTCACCCATGACACCCTTAACACCCCAGGCACCACCCCAGGCACACTGCCAACAGTGCCAGGTACACCTCAGACACTGCCAGGTACACCTCAGACACTGCCAGGTACACCCCAGACACCAACAGGCACACCTTCAGACACCCAAAAGCACCTCTGACACCCCAGGTACACCTCCGATACCCCAGGCACACTTCGACACTCTAGGTACACCTCTGACACCCCAGGCACACCTCAGACACCCCAGGTACACTCTCACACCCCAGGCACACCTCTCAAACTCCCAGTACTTTTGTGACACTTTGGTACTTCTGACACTCCCAGGTACACTCAGACACCCCAGGTACATCCTGCACTCCCAGGTACACCTCAGACACTCCCAGAACACCTCTGGCACTCCCAGGTACACCTCCGATACTCCCAGGTACACTCCACACTAGGCATTCCTCTGACACTCCCCGGCACATCTCTGACACTCCCAGGTACACCGCAACACTCCCATGCACACCGCTGACACTGCAAGGCACACCCACACACTGCCAGTACACGTAGAAACTGCCAGGCACACCTCAGACACCCTGCAGACCTCAGACACTCAAAGGCACCCTGACACTCGCAAGTGCACCTCTGACACCCCGCCACCTCTGACACCCCAGTACACCTCCTAGACACTCCCCAGGTACACCGCTGACACACCCAGGTACACCTCTGACACTCCCAAGCATACCTCCTGACTCTCCCAGTACACCCGACCACCCCAGGTACACCTCCACACCCCAGTACACTTTCACACCCCAGGCACACCTCCGACACTCCCAGGCACAACCCGACACCCTGGTAAACCTCCGATACCCCAGGCACACCTCTGACACCCCAGGCACACCTCTGACACTCCTAGGTATTCCTCTGACACCTCTGGTACATCTCTGACACTCCCAGGAACATCTCAGACACTCGAGGCACACCTCAGACACCCCAGGTACACTCTGACACCCCAGGCACACCTCAGACACCCAGGCACACCTCTCACACCCCAGGCACACCTCTCAAACTCCCAGGCACACCTCAGACACCCCAGGCACACCTCAGACACCCCAGGCACACCTCTGACACTCCCAGGTACACCACTGACACCCAGGTGCCACCCCTACACCCATGCACACCTCGACACCCAGGCACACCTCTGACACTCCCAGGTACCCACTGACACCCCCTGGCACACCTGACACCCCAGGCACACCTCCGACACCCCAGGCACACCTCTGACACCCCAGGTTCCTCCACTGACATTCCCTGGCACACCTCCACATTCCCAGGTACACGTCCATCACCCCAGACACCTCCGACACCCCAGCACACCTGACACTCCCAGGTACACCTCCACACCCAGCACACTCCGATACGCCCAGGCACACCCCTGACACTCCCAGGTACACCTCTACTCTGGTACCCTCTGTCACCCCTCCCTGACACCTCAAACACTCCCAGGTGCACCAGCTGACACTCCCAGGTACTGCCAATAGTGCCAGGTACACCCTTGGACACTGCCAGGTACACCTCAGAAACTGCCAGGACAACCCCAGACACCCAGGCGCATCTCAACACCCGAAGTGCACCTCTGACACCCCAGGCACACCTCTGACACCCCCAGGCCACCTCAGACACCCCAGGCACATCGCTGACACTGCCAGCACACCTCTGACACCCTGGGCACACCTCTGACACCCCAGTACACTCGACACCCCAGGCACACCTGACACTCCAGGCACACCTACACCCCAGGCACACCTCCGACACCCCAGGCACACCTCTGACACCCCCAGGCACACCTTGACACCCCAGGCACACCTCTGACACCCCAGGTACACCTCTGACACCCCAGGTACTCCACTGACATTCCTGGTACACCCCTGACACTCCCAGGCACACCTTGACACTTGGCACACCCAAGACACTCCCAGGTACTCCACTGACACCCATGGCACACCCCTGACACTCCCCAGGTCCACCCTGACATCCCCAGGCACACCTGTGACACTCACCATGTACACCCTCAGAAACCCCAGGCAAATCCCAGACACTCCCAGGTACACCCCAGACACCCCAGAACACTTCACCCTGCAAGCACCTCCGACACTCCCAGGCACACCTCTGACACCCCAGGCACACCTCTGACATTCCCAGGCACACTCTGACACTCCCATATCTCTGACACCCCAGGCACACCTATGACACTCAGGCACACCTCTGGCACTCCCAGGCACACCTTCCGATACTCCCAGGTACACCTCTGACACTCTTAGGTATTCCCTGACACCCCTGGCACATCTCTGACACTCCCAGGTACATCTCTGACACTCCCAGGTATACCTCTGACACCCCAGGCACATCTCTGACACTCCCAGGTACACCTCTGACACCCCAGGTACACCCTGACACTCCCAGGTACACGTCCAGTTCCACATACACCCTCTGACACCCCAGGTATATTCTGACACCCAGCACACCTCTGACCTCCCAGGTACACCTGATACCCCAGGACACCTCTGACACCCCCAGGTACACCTCTGACAATCCCAGGTACACCTCCGATACTCCCAGGCACACCTCTGACACTCCCAGGTACACCTCTGACACCCTAGGTACTCCTCTCTGTCACTCCCTGATACACCTCTGACACTCCCAGGTGTACCGCTGACACTCGGCACACTCTCACACTGTGCCAGGTACACCTCAGACACTGCCAGGTACACCTCAGACACTGCCAGGCACACTCAGACACCCCAGGTACACCTCAGACACCCAAGGTGCACCTCTCACTCCCAAGGCACCTCTGACACTCCCAGGCACACCTCTGACAATCCCAGGCACACCCCAGACACCCCAGGCACACCTGACACTTCCCAGGCACACCTCTGACCCTCCCAGGCACACCCAGACACTCCCCAGGCACACTTTATCACACTCCCAGGCACCCACTGACACTCCATGGTACACCCCACTTTCGGTACACTGCTGACACCCCAGGCACACACCTCTGACACTCACCAGGCACACCTAAGACACTCCCAGGCACACCCCAGACACTCCCCAGGCACACCCCAGACACTCCCAGGAACACTTCTCACACTCGCAAGTACACCTCCGACACTCCCAGCACCTCTGACACCCCAAGTCCACCTCTGACACTCCCATTTACCCACTGACATTCCTTGGCACACCTATGACACCCCAAGCACACGTCCAACACTCCCAGATACACCTCTGACACCCCAGGTACACCCCTGACACTCCCTGGTACTCCACTAACACTCCCTGGTACACCCCTGACACCCCAGGCACCTCTGACACCCCAGGCACACTTCTGACACTCAAGGCACACCTCAGACACTCCCAGGCACACCCCAGACACTCTCAGGCACACCCCACACCCCAGGCACATTCTATCACACTTGCAAGTACACCTCCGACACCCAGGCACATTCCCACACCCAGGCACACCTCTGACACTCAAATTTACTCCACTGACATTCCTTGGTACACCTATGACACTCCCAAGTACAAGTCCAACACTCCCAGATACACCTCTGACACTCCCCAGGTACATCCCCTGACACTCCCTGGCACCAACACCAGGCACACCTCTGACACCCCAGGCACACCTGATACTCCCAGGTACACCTCTGACACCCCATTTCTCTGACACTTCCTTACATCTCTGACACCCCAGGCACACCGGTGACACCCCTGTACACCGCTGACACTGCCAGGTACACCTCAGACACTGCCAGGCACACCTGACACTCCCAGTGTACACCGTTGACACTCCCAGGTACACCTTCTGACACTGCAAGTACACTCTGGACACCCAGTACACTTCCGACACCCAAGGTACACCTCCGACACCCTGTGCCACTTTTGACACTGCACGCACACCTCGACACCCCAGGCACACCTCTGACACTCCCCAGGCACACCCATGACACTCCCAGGCACACCCTGACACCCCAGGCACACCTCCGATACCCCAGGCACACCTGACACTCCCATGTACACCTCTGACACTCGCAAGCACACCCTGACACTCCCAGGCACACTTCCGGCACCCACACCTCCGACACTCCTAGGTACACTCTTTACTCTCCCACGTACACCTCTGACACCCCAGGCACACCTCTGACACTCCCAGTCACACCTATGACACCCCAGGTACACCTCTGACACTCCCAGGTACACCTCCGATACTCCCAGGTACACCTCTGCCACCCCAGGTACACCTCTGACACCTCAGGTACTCCTCTGAAACTCCTGATACACCTCTAACACTCCCAGGCACTTACACCCCAGGCACACTGCTAACATTGCCAGGCACACCCCAGACACTGCCAGGCACTCCGGACACTGCCAGGCACACCTCAGACACTGCCAGGCACACCTCAGACACCACACACCTCAGACACCCTAGGCACACCTCTGACACTCCCAGGCACACCTCTGACACTCCTAGGTATCCCTGACACTCTGGTACATATCTGACACTCCCAGGAACACCTCAGACACTCCCTGGTACACTACCTGACACCCTAAGCACACCCTTCTATTCCCCTGGTTCTCCCCTGACACCCCAGGCACATCCTCAGACACCTGGAGGCACACCCTGTGACACCCCAGGCACACCTCTGACACCCCAGGCACACCTCAGACACCCTAGGTACACCTCTCACACTCCCTGCACACCTCTCAAACCCCAGGTACTTTGTGACACTCCCTGGCACTCTCTGACACCCAGGCACACCCCAGACACCCCAGGCACACCTCAGACACGCCCAGGCACACCTCAGACACTCCCAGGCACACCTCTGACACTCCCAGGCACACCTCCGATACTCCCAGGCACACCTCTGACACTCTCAGAAATTCCTCTGACACTCCTGGCACATCTCTGACACTCCCAGGTACACCGCAAACACTCCATGTACACCGCTGACACTGCAAGGTACACCTCACACACTGCCAGGTACACGAGACACGCCAGGTACACCTCAGACACTTCCCAGGCACACCCTGACACTCCCCAGGCACACCCCAGACACTCCCCAGGCACACCGCTGACACTCCCAGGTACACCTCTGACACTCCCAGGCACACCTCTGACTCTCCCAGGTACAAACTCAGACACTCCCAGGTACACCTGACACTCCCCAGGCACACACCCAGGCACACCCGGCACTCCCAGGTACAACCTGACACTCCCAGGTAAACCTCCGATACTTCCAGGGTACACCTCTGACACTTCCAGGTACACCTCTGACACTGCTAGGTATTCTCTGACACCTCTGGTGTCATCTCTGACACTCCAGGAACACCTCAGACACTCGAGTACACCAGACACTTGCACACCTCTGACACTCTAGGCATTCCTCTGACACTCTCTGGTACATATCTGACACTCCCAGGAACACCCCAGACACTCCTGGTACACCTCTGACACTCCTAAGTACACCTTTCACTCTGGCCCTCTTTCTGACACCCCAGTACATTCTCAGACACTCTGAGGTACACCTCAGACACCCCAGGTACACCTCTGACACCCAGGCACACCTTGTACACCCTTAGGCACACCCCTCTACACTTCCAGGCACACCTCTCAAACTCCCAGGTACTTTTGTGACACTCCTGGTACTTCCACACCTGCAGGCACCTCAGACACTCCCCAGGCACACCTCAGACACGCCCAGGTACACCCTCAGACACTCCCAGGTACACCTCTGACACTCCCAGGCACACCTGATACTCCCAGGTACACCTCTGACACTATAGGCCTCTGACACTCCTGCCATCTCTGACACTCAGGCACACCGAACACCCCATGCACACCGCTGACACAGTACACCACACACCCAGGTACACGTGAGACACTGCAGGTACACCTCAGACACCCCAGGTACACCTCAGACACTCAAAGGTGCACCCTGACACTCTGCAAGTGCAACCTGACACCCCAGGCACACACCTCTGACACTCCCAGGTACACCTCAGACACTCCCAGGTACACCGCTGACAATTCCCAGGTACACTCTGACACTCCCAGGTACACCTCTGACTCTCCCAGGCCAAATCGACACCCCAGGCACACCTCCGACACCCCAGGCACACTTCTCACACCTCCAGGCACACCTGACACTCCAGGCACAATCTGACACTCCTCAGGTAAACCTCCGATACCCTAGGTACACCTCTTGACACTTCCAGGTACACCCTGACACTGCTAGGTATTCTCTGACACTCTGGACATCTCTGACACTCCCAGGAACACCTCAGACACTCGGAGGTACACCTCTGACACTCCCAGGCACACCCTGACACCCCAGGTACACTCAGACACCCTGGGCACACCCTCACACTCCCAGGCACACCTCAAACACCCAGGCACTCCTGTGACACCCTGGCCTCTGACACTCCTGTACACCCCAGACACTCCCAGGCACACCTCAGACACTGCGCACTGACACACCCCAGGCACACCTCACACCCCTGGCATACCTGCTGACACTGCCAGGTAACCTCTGACACCCATGTACACCTCCGTGACACCCCAGGCACACCTCCTGACACCCCAGGTACCCACTGACACCCTGGCACACCCCTGACACCCCAGGCACACCTCCGACACCCCAGGCACACCTCTGACACTCCCAGGTTCTCCACTGACATTCCGCTGTACACCCTGACATTCCCAGGCACACGTCCAACACTCCCTGGATACACACCCCAGGCACACCTCTGACACCCCCAGCCACACCTCCACATTCTGGTACCACTCCCCAGGTACACCTCTGACACCCCAGGCACACCTCTGACACCCCAGGCCCACTGACACCCTGGTACACCCCTGACACTCCCAGGCCTCCCACTCCCAGGTACACTTGACACTCCCAGGTCTCACTGACATTCCCGTCCACACTAGGACACCTCTGACACCCTTGGTACCTCTGTCACCCCTGATATGCACCAAACACTCCTGTGCACTGCTGACACTCCCAGGTGCACACTGCCAACAGTGCCAGGCACACCCCTGATACATGCCAGTACACCTCAGAACCACAGCACTTCATACCCCAGGTGCACTTCTAACACCTGAAGTGCACCTCTGACACCCCAGGCACACCTCTGACACCCCAGGTACACCTCAGACACTGGCACATCGCTGACACTGCCAGGCACACGTCTGACACCCCGCACACCCTGACACTCCTAGGTACACCTCCCGGACACTCCCCAGGCACACCTCCGACACCCCAGGCACACTACCTACACTCCCCAGGTACACCTCCGACACCCCAGGCACACCTCTGACACTCCCAGGCACAACCTTGACACTCCCAGGCACACCTCTGACACTCCCAGGCACACCTCTGACACACCCAGGCACACCTCTGACAGTCCCAGGTACTCCACTGACATTCCCTGGCACACCCCTGACACTTCCAGGCGCACTTGACACTCCCCAGCACACCCGACACCCAAGACTCCTTAGACACCTGCACACACACTCCATGGCACACCCCTGACACTCCCAGGCACACCTCTGACACTTGTGCACACCTCTGACACTCACCATGTCACACCCCAGAAACCCCAGGTAAATCCCAGACACCCCAGGCACACCCCAGACACTCCCAGGAACACTTCACACTTCGGTGCACCTGACACCCCGGTACACTCTGACACTCAGGCACACCTCTGACATTCCCAGGTACACCTCTGTTATTCTGCAGGCATATCTCTGACACCCCAGGCACACCTATGACACTCCCAGGTACACCTCTGGCACTCCCAGGCACACCTGATACCTCCAGGTACACCTCTGACACTCTTAGGTATTCCTCTCTGACACTCCTGGTACATCTCTGACACTCCAGGCACATCTCTGACACTCCCAGGCACACCCTGACACTCCCAGGTACATCTCTGACACTCGGTACACCTCTGACACCCCCAGGTACACCTCTGACACTCGCACACGTCCAGCACTCTTCACATGCCACCTCTTGGACACCCCCGAGGCATATTCTACACTCCCAGGCACACCTCTGACACTCCCAGGCACACCTCCGATACCCCAGGCACACCTCTGACACCCCCAGGTACACCTCTGACAACCCAGGCACACCTCCGATACCCCAGGCACACCTGACACTCCAGGCACACCTCTGACACTCCTAGGTACTCTGTCACTCCCTGATACACCTCTGACACTCCCAGGTACGGCTGACACCCCAGGCACACCGCACTGTGCCAGGTACACCAGACACTGCCAGGCACACCTCAGACACTGCCAGGTACACCCTCAGACACTCCAGGCACACCCTCAGACACTCCAAGGTGCACCTCTGATTCCCCAAGTGCACCTCCTACACTCCCCAGGCACACCTCTGACAACTCAGTGCACACCAGACACCCCAGGCACACCTCCGACACTCCCAGGCACACCCTGACCCCAGGCACCATCCCAGACACCCTAGGCACACTCTATCACACCCCAGGCACCCACTGACACCCATGGCACACCCCTACACCCAGGCACACCGCTGACACCCCAGGCACACCTCTGACACTCACCAGGCACACCCAAGACACTCCAGGCACACCCCAGACACTCCAGGCACACCCCAGACACTCCCAGGAACACTCCCCAAGTACACCTCCACACCCCAGGTGCACCTCTGACACTCCTAAGTCCACCTCTGACACTCCCATTTACTCCACTGACATCTTGGTACACCCATGACACTCCCAAGTACACGTCCAACACTCCCAGATACCTCTGACACTCCAGGTACACCCCTGACACTTGGTACTCCACCACCTGGCACACCCCTGACACTCCCAGGTACACCTCTGACACCAGGCACACCCCTGACACTCACAAGGCACACCTCAGACACTCCCAGGCACAACCCCAGACACTCTCAGGTACACCCCAGACACCCCAGGCACACTTATCACACTCAGCACACCTCCGACACTCCCCAGGTACACCCCTGACACCCCAGGCACACCTCTGACACTCAAATTTACCCACTGACATTCCTTGCACACCTATGAGACTCCCAAGTACAAGTCCAACACTCCAGATACACCTCTGACACCAGGCACACCCCCTGACACCCCTGCACTCCACCAACACCCCAGGCACACTCTGCAGGCACACCTCCGATACCCCAGGCACACCCCTAAAACCCCAGGTTTTTCTGACACTTCCTGGCACATCTCTGACACTCCCAGGCACACCGGGACACTCTGCACACCGCTGACACTGCCAGGCACACCTCAGACACTGCCAGGCACACCTGAGACACTCAGGCACACCGCTGACACCCCAGGCACATCTCTGACACTGCAAGCACACCCGGACACCCCAGGTACACCTGACACCCAAGCACCTGACACCTAGGTACACTTTACACTCCCACGTACACCTCCGACACCCAGGCACACCTCTGACACCCGGCACACCTATGACACTCCCAGGTACACCTCTCTGACACCCCAGGCACACCTCCGATACCCCAGGCACACCTCTGACACTCCCATGTACACCTCTGGACACTGCAAGCACACCCTGGGACACCCCAGGCACACTTCCGACACTCCAGTACACCTCCGACACCCTAGGCACTTTACACCCCACGCACACCTCCGACACCCCCAGGCACACCTCTGACACTTGCACACCTATGACACTCCCCAGGCACACCTCTGACACTCCCAGGCACACCTGATACTCCCCAGGCACACCTCTGCCACCCCAGGCACACCTCTGACACTCCTGGCACTCTCTGAAACTCCCTGATACACCTCTAACACTCCCAGGTGCACCGCTTACACCCCAGGCACACCACACACACAGGCACACCTCAGACACCGCCAGGCACACCCCAGACACCGCCAGGCACACCCCAGACACTGCCAGGCACACCAGACACTCACAAGGCACACCCCAGACACTCCTAGGCACACCTCTGACACTCCCAGGCACACCCCTGACACCCCTAGGCATTCCTCTGACACCTCTGGCATCTGACACTCCCAGGAACACCTCAGACACCCCTGGCACACCTCTGACACCTCCCAAGCACACCTTTCACTCCCCTGGTTCTCCTGACACCCCAGGCACACCTCAGACACCTGAGGCACACCCCAGACACCCCAGGCACACCTCTGACACCCCAGGCACACCTCACAGACACCCCAGGCACACCTCTCACACCCCAGGCACACCTCCAAACTCCCAGGCACTTTGTGACACCTGGTACTTCTCTGACACTCCCAGGCACACAGACACCCCAGGCACACCCAGACACGCCCAGGCACACCAGACACTCCCAGGCACACCTCTGACACTCCCAGGCACACCTCCGATACTCCCAGGCACACCTCTGACACTCATAGGTATTCCTCTGACACCCCTGGTCACATCTCTGACACTCCCAGGCACACCGCAAACACTCCCATGCACACCGCTGACACTGCAAGGCACACCCCACACACTGCCAGGCACACGTGAGACACTGCCAGGCACACCCCAGACACTCCAGCACACCTCAGACACTCAAAGGTGCACCTCTGACACTGCAAGTGCACCTCTGACACCCAGGCACTCTGACACTCCAGGCACACCCCAGACACTCGCACACCGCTGACACTGGCACACCTCTGACACTCCGGGCACACCTCTGACTCTCCCAGGTACAAATCTGACACTAGGTACACCTCCGGCACCCCAGGCACACTCTCACACCCCAGGCACACCTCCGGACACCCCAGGCACAACCTGACACTCCGGGATACTCCTAGGCACACCTCTGACACTTCCAGGCACACCCCTGACACTGCTAGGCATTCCTCTGACACTCTCTGCACATCTCTGACACTCCCAGGAACACCTCAGACACTGAGGCACACCAGACACCCCAGGTACACCTCTGACACTCCCAGGCACACCCCAGACACCCCAGGCACACCTCACACTCGCACACCTCTCAAACACCCAGGTACTCCTGTGACACTCCCTGGTACCTCTGACACTCCCAGGCACACCTCTGACATTCCCAGGCACACGTCCAACACTCCCAGATACACCTCTGACACTCCCAGGTGCACCTCTGACACCCCCAGCCACACCTCTGACACTCCCAGGCACACCTCCGATACACCCCAGGCACACCTCAGACACCCCAGGCACACCTCTGACACTCCTAGGCACCTTGTCACCCCTGATATACCCCAAACACTCCCCATGTGCACCGCTGACACTCCCAGGCACACCCAGACACTGCCAGGCACACCCCAGACACTGCCAGGTACACTCAGACACCCCAGGTGCACCTCTGACACTTCGAAGTGCACCTCTGACACCCCAGGCACACCTCTGACACTCCCCAGCACACCCCAGACACTCCCAGGCACATCGCTGACACTCCCCAGGCACACCCTCTGACACTCCTGGCACACCTCTGACACTCCCAGGCACACCTCCAACACTCCCCAGCACACCTCCGACACTCCCAGGCACACCTCTGACACCCCAGGTACACCTCTGACACTCCCAGGTACTCCACTGACATTCCCTGGTACACCCCTGACACTCCCAGGCACACCTCTGACACCCCAGGCACACCTCTGACACTCCCAGGCACACCCCAGACACTCCCAGGACCTCCACTGACACTCCATGGCACACCTCTGACACTCCCAGGCACACCTCCGATACCCCAGGTACACCTCTGCCACCCCAGGCACACCTCTGACACTCCAGGTACTTCTCTGAAACCCCTGATACACCTCTAACACTCCCAGGTGCACCGCCACACTCCGGCACACCCACACACAGGCACACCCCAGACACTGCCAGGCACACCCCAGACACTGCCAGGCACACCCCAGACACCGCCAGGCACACCCCAGACACTACAAGGCACACTTCAGACACTCTGCACACCTCTGACACCCCAGGTACACCTCTGACACTCCTAGGTATTCTCTGACACTGTACATATCTGACACTCCTCAAACACCCCAGACACCCCGTACACCTCTGACACTCCCAGGCACACTTTCACCCCTGGTTCTCCCCTGACACCCCAGGCACACCTCAGACACTGAGGCACCCCAGACACCCCAGGCACACCTCCTGACACCCAGGCACACCCCAGACATTCCAGGCACACCTCACACCCCAGGCACACCTCAAACCCAAGGCACTTTTGTGACACCCCTGGCACTCTGACACCCGGTGGCACACCCCAGACACCCCAGGCACACCCTCAGACACGCCCAGGCACACCTCAGACACTCCCAGGCACACCCTGACACCCAGGCACACCTCCGACACTCCCAGGCAGGCACACCTCTGACACTATAGGTATTCCTCTGACACTCCCCTGGCACATCTCTGACACTCCCAGGTACACTGCAACACTCCCATGTACACTGCTGACACTGCAAGGTACACCTCACACACCGCCAGGCACACGAGACACTGCCAGAACACCTCAGACACACCTGACACTCCCAGGCACACCTCTACACCCCAGGCACACCTCTGACTCTCCCCAGGCACAAACTGACACTCCCAGGCACACCCGGCACCCCAGGTACACTTCTCACACCCCCAGGCACACCTGACACACCTCAGGTACAACTCCACACTCCCAGGTAAACCTCCGATACCCTATGGCACACCTCTGACACTTCCAGGCACACCCTGACACTGCTAGGCATTCCTCTGACACCTCTGGTACATCTCTGACACTCCCAGGAACACCTTCAGACACTCGAGGCACACCCCAGACACCCCAGGCACATCTCCTGACACTCCTGCACACCTCAGACACCCCAGGCACACCTCACACTCCCCAGGCACACCTCAAACACCCAGGTACTCCCAGACACCCCTGGCACTTTCTGACACCCCAGGCACACCTCTGACATTCCTGCAGGCACACGTCCAACACTCCCCAGATACACCTCCGACACCCAGGCACCTCTGACACCCCCAGCCACACTGAACTCTGTGCAGCTCCCATGCTCCAAGGTACACCTCTGACACTCCCAGGCACACCTCTGACACTCCTAGGCACTCCTCTGTCACCCCTGATATACCCCAAACACTCCCATGTGCACCGCTGACACCCCAGGCACACCTCAGACACTGCCAGGCACACCCCAGACACTGCCAGGCACACTCAGACACTCCCCAGGTGCCTCTGACACCCGGAAGTGCACCTCTGACACTCCCAGGCACACCTCTGACACCCCAGGCACACCTCAGACACTCCCCAGGCACATCGCTGACACCCCAGGCACACCTCTGACACCCCAAGCACACCTCTGACACTCCGCACACCTGACACTTGAGGCCTGACACCCCAGGCACACCTGACACTCCCCAGGCACACTACCCACACCCCAGTGCGCCACCACACCCCAGGCCACACCTGACACTCCCAGGCACACCTTGACACTCCCAGGCACACCTCTGACACTCCCCAGGCACACCTCTGACACTCCCAGGTACTCCACTGACATTCCCTGCATACCTCTGACACTCCCAGGCACACCTCTGACACTCCCAGGCACACCTCTGACACCCCAGGCACACCCCAGACACTCCTGCACTCCACTGACACCTCATGGCACACCCCCTGACACCCCAGGCACACCTCTGACACCCAGGCACACCCAGACACTCACCAGGCACACCTCAGAAACCCCAGGCAAACCCCAGACACTCCCTGGAACACCTTGACACCCCAGGAACACCACACCGCAGCACACCTCCTGACACCCCAGGCACACCTCTGACACTCCCAGGTACACCCCTCTGACATTCCCAGGTACACCTCTGACACTCCCAGGCATATCTCTGACACTCCCCAGGCACACCTATGACACTCCCACGCACACCTCTGACACTCCCAGGCCACCTCCCCACTCCCAGGCACACCTCTGACACTCTTAGGCATTCCTCTTGACACTCCCTGCACATCTCTGACACTTGCACATCTCTGGACACTTCACACCTCTGACACCCCAGGCATATTCTGACACTCCCCAGGCACACCCCTGACACCCCAGGCACACCTCTGACACTCCCAGGCACACCTCTGACACTCCTAGGCACCCTGTCACCCCTGTACACCTCAACACTCCCCATGTACACCGCTGACACTCCCAGGCACACCAGACACTGCCAGGTACACCTCAGACACTCGTTCTCCACTGACATTCCGTGGCACCCTGACATCTCCAGGTACACGTCCAACACTCCCAGGCACAACTCTGATACCCAGGCACACCTCTGACACTCCCAGGTACACCTCTGACACTCAAGGCACACCTCTGACACTCCTAGGCACTCCTCTGTCACCCCTGATACACCTCTGACACCCCAGTGCACCGCTGACACTCCCAGGCACACCGCTAACTGTGCCAGGTACACCTCAGACACTGCCAGGCACACCTCAGACACTGCCAGGCACACCCCAGACACTCCCAGGTACACCCCAGACACTCCAAGGGCACCTCTGACACCCCAAGGCACCTCTGACACTCCCAGGCACACCTCTGACACTCCCAGGCACACCCCAGACACCCCAGGCACATCGAGACACTCCCAGGCACACCCCTGACACCCCAAGACACCTCTGGACACTCCCCAGGCACACCTCCGACACTCCCGTGCACACCTCCGACACTTGCACACTACCCACACTCCGGCACACCTCCGACACTCCATACACCTCTGACACTCCCAGGTACACCTTTGACACTCCCAGGCACACCTCTGACACTCCCAGGCACACTCTGACACTCCCAGGTACTCCACTGACATTCCCTGCACACCCCCTGACACTCCCCAGGCACACCTCTGACACTCCCAGGCACACCTCTGACACCCCTGGCAGGCACCCCAGACACTCCCCAGCACTCCACTGACACTCCATGGCACACCCCTGACACCCAGGCACACCTCTGACACCCCAGGCACACCTGTGACACTCCACAGGCACACCCCAGAAACTCCCAGGCAAACCCCAGACACCCCTGGCACACCCCAGGACACTCCCCAGGCACACCTCACACTCGCAAGCACACCTGACACCCCAGGCACACCTCTGACACTCCCAGGCACACCTCTGACATCCCCAGGCACACCTCTGACACTCCCAGGCATACCTCTGACACCCCAGGCACACCATGACACCCCAGGCACACCTCTGACACCCCAGGCACACCTCCACACCCCAGCACACCTGACACTCCTAGGGTATTCCTCTGACACCCCTGGCACATCTCTGACACTCCCCAGGCACATCTCTGACACTCCCAGGCACAAGCCCGACACCCCCAGGCATATCTCTGACACCCCAGGCACACCCTCTGACACCCCAGGCACACCTCTGACACTTCTGTACACGTCCAACACTCCCACATACACCTCTGACACTCCCAGGTATATCTCTGACACTCCCAGGCACACCTCTGACACCCCAGGCACACCTCCGATACTCCCGTACACCTCTGACACTCCCAGGTACATCTCTGACACTCCAAGGTACACTGACACCCCCAGGCACACCTCTGACAATCCCAGGTACACCTCCGATACTCCCAGGCACACCTCTGACACTCCCAGGCACACCTCTGACACTCCCAGGCACTCCGTCACTCCCTGATACACCTCTGACACTCCAGGTGCACCGCTGACACTCCCAGGCACAGCTAACTGCCAGGCACACCTCCAGACACTGCCAGGCACACCTCAGACACTGCCAGGCACACCAGACACTCCCCAGGCACACCTCAGACACCTGCTGCACCCTGACACCCCAAGTGCACCCTGACACTCCCAGCACACCTCTGACACCCCGCAGCACACCAGACACCCCAGGCACACCTGACACCTCCCAGGTACAGCTCTGACACTCCCAGGCACACCCCAGACACTCCCCAGGCACTTATCACACCCCAGGCACCCACTGACACTCCATGGCACACCCCTTACACTCCAGGTACACCTCTGACACCCCAGGCACACCCTCTGACACCCACCAGGCACACCCAAGACACCCCTGGTCACACCCCAGACACCCCAGGTCCACCCCAGACACTCCCAGGAACACTTCTCACACTCGCAAGTACACCTCCGACACTCCCAGGTACACCTCTGACACTCCCAGGCACACCTCTGACACTCCCAAGTACACCCTGACACTCCCAGGTACACCTCCGACACTCCCCAGGCACACCTCCGACACTCCACGCACACCTACACTCCCCAGGCACACCTCCTGACACCCCAGGCACACCTCTGACACTCCCAGGCACACCTCTGACACCCCAGGTAACCTCTGACACCCCTGGTATACCCCCAAACACTCCCCAGGTGCACCGCTGACACTCCCCAGGCACACCCCTGACACTCCAGGCACACCTCAGACACTCCCAGCCCACTGACATCCCTGGCACACCCCTGACACTCCCAGGCACACCTCTGACACCCCAGGCACACCTCTGACACTCCCAGGCACAGCCCTGACACTCCCAGGTACTCCACTGACACTCCATGATGCACCCCTCGACACCCCAGGTACGCCTCCGATACCCTAGGCACACCTCTGACACTCCCAGGCACACCTCTGACACTGCTAGGCATTCCTCTGACACCTCTGGTACATCTCTGACACTCCCAGGTACACCTCAGACACCTGAGGCACACCTGACACTCCCAGGTACACCTCTGACACCCCTGCACACCCCAGACACCCCAGGACACCTCCCACACTCCCAGGCACACCTCTCAAACACCCAGGTACTCCTGAACACCCCGGTACTCTCTGACACTCCCCAGGCACACCCTCAGACACTCCCCAGGCACACCAGACACCCCAGGCACACCTCAGACACTCGCACACCTCTGACACCCCCAGGCACACTGCTGACACTGCAGGCCACCTCTGACACCCATGTACACCTCCGACACCCAGGCACACCTCTGACACTCCCCAGGTACACCACTGACACTCCCTGGCACACCCCTGACACTCCCAGGTACACCTCTGACACCCCAGGCACACTGACACCCCAGGTACTCCACTGACATTCCTGGTACACCTCTGACACTCCCAGGCACACGTCCAACACCCTTGACACACCTCTGACACCCCAGGTACACCTCTGACACCCAGCTACACCTCTGACACTCCCAGGCACACCTCCGACACCCCAGGCACACCTCGACACTCCCCAGGCACACCTCTGACACTTCTAGGCACCTCTGTCACCCCTGATACACCCTCAAACACCCCAGGCGCACCGCTGACACTCCCAGGCACACCTCAGACACCGCCAGGCACACCCCTGACACCGCCAGGCACACCCCTCAGACACTCCCCAGGCACCTCTGACCCGGAAGTGCACCCCTGACACTCCCAGGCACACCTCTGACACTCCCAGGTACACCTCAGACACTCCCAGGCACATCTCTGACACCCCAGGCACACCCTGACACCTCCCAGGCACACCTCAGACACTCCCCAGGCACCCCTGACACCCAGGCACACCCCAGACACCCCAGCCCTCTCACACTGCAAGTACACCTTTGACACCCCAGGTCACTCGACACTTATATTACCTCTGACACTCTATTTACCCACTGACATTCCTTGGCACACCCATGACACTCCCAAGCACACGTCCAACACTATCAGATACACCTCTGACACTCCCAGGCACACCCCCTGACACTCCCCTGGCACTCCACTGACACTCCCTGGCACACCCTGACACCCCAGGCACACCCTGGACACTCCAGGCACACTTCTGAAACTCACAAGGCACACCTCAGACACCCCAGGCACACCCCAGACACCTCAGGCACACCCCAGACACTCCCAGGCACACCACACCTGCAAGCACACCTCCGACACCCCAGTTCACCTCTGACACTCCCCAGGCACACCCCAGACACCCCAGGCACACCTCCACGCCCCAGGCACACCTCTCAAACTCCCGTGGCACTTTGCGACACTCCTGGTACTCTCTCTGACACTCCCCAGGCACACCTCAGACACTCCCCAGGCACACCTCAGACACTCCAGACACACCTCTGACACCCCAGGCACATCTCTGACACTCCCCAGGCACACCTGACACTCCCCAGGCACACCTCTGACACTCCCCAGGCATACACCTCCTGACACTCCCCAGGCACACCTCCTGACCTCCCAGGCATTCCTCTGACACCTCCTGGCACATCTCTGACACCCAGGCACACCGCACACCCCTGCACACACCGCTGACACTGCCAGGCACACCTCAGACACTCCAGGCACACCTGAGACACCCCAGGCACACCTCTGACACTCCTGGCACCCCCACCTCCCAGGCACACCTCGACACCCCAGGCACACCTCCGACACTCCCAGGCACACTTCTCACACTCCCAGTACACCTCTGACACTCCCAGTATTCCTCTGACACCTCTGGCACATTCTGACACTCCCAGGAACACCTCAGACACTCCCCTGGAACACCTCTGACACTCCCAGGTACACCTCTTTCTCTCTCCTGGCTCCCCTGACACCCCCAGGCACACCTCAGACACTGAGGCACCCCAGACACTCCAGGCACACCTCTGACACGCCCAGGCACACTCTGACACCCCAGGCACCCCCTGTGACACCCTGGCACACTCCAGACACCCCAGGTACACCTCAGACACCCCCAGGCACACCCCAGACACTCCTCAGGCACACCCAGACACCCCAGGCACATCTCTGACACTCCCAGGCACACCTGACACCCCAGGCACACCCATGACACTCCAGGCACACCTCTGACACCCCAGGCACACCTCTGACACCCCAGGCACACCCCCACACCCCCAGGCACACCTCTGACACCCAAGGCATTCCTCTGACACTCTGGCACACCTCTGACACCCCAGGAACACCCCAGACACCCCCTGGCACACCTCTGACACTCCCCAGGCACACCTGCTGACACTCCCTGGCACTCTCTGACACCCCAGGCACACCTCAGACACCCCAGGCACACCCCAGACACCCCAGCACACCCCAGTCACTCCCCAGGCACACCTCTGACACTCCCAGGACACCGCTGACACCGCCAGGCACACCTCTGACACCCATGCACACCTCCGACACTCCCAGGCACACCTCTGACACCCCAGGTACACCACTGACACTCCCTTGGTACACCCCTGACACCTACACCTCTGACACTCCCAGGCACACCTCTGACACCCCAGGTACTCCACTGACATTCCCTGGCACACCTCTGACACTCCCAGGCACACCAAACTCCCCAGATACACCTCTGACACCCCATGGCACATCTCTGACACCCGGTCAGCCAATCCCTGACACCCTGAGGCACACCTTGACACTCCCAGGCACACCTCCGACACCCCAGGCACACCTCTGACACTCCCAGGTACACCTCCGATACCCCAGGTACACCCCTGACACCCCAGGCACACCTCTGACACTCAGGTACCTCCGACACCCCTGATACACCTCTGACACTCCCAGGTACACCGCTGACACCCCAGGCACACTGGCTAACTGTGCCAGGCACACCCCAGACACTGCCAGGCACACTCCAGACACTGCCAGGCACACCTCAGACACTCCCCAGGCACACCTCAGACACTCCAAGGTGCACCTCTGACACTCCCAAGTGCACCTCTGACACTTGCAGGCACACCTCTGACACCCCAGGCACACCTCAGACACCCCCAGGCACACCTCCGACACCCCAGGTACAGCTCTGACACTCCCAGGCACACCCCAGACACCCCAGGCACACCTATCACACTCCCAGGCACTCCACTGACACTCCATGGCACACCCCACACTCCCAGGCACACCTCTGACACTCCCCAGGCACACCCTGACACTCCCAGGCACACCTAGACACCCCAGGCACACCCCAGACACTCCCAGGCACACCCCAGACACTCCCAGAACACTTCTCACCTGCAGGCACACCTGACACTCCCCAGGTGCACCTCTGACACTCCCAGGCACACCTCTGACACCCCGGGCACACCTCTGACACCCAGGCACACCTCCGACACTCCCCAGGTACACCTGACACCACACTACTCCACACCCCAGGCACACCTCCGACACCCCAGGCACACCTGACACTCCCAGGCACACCTCTGACACTCCTAGGCACTCCTCTGTCACTCCCCTGATATACCCCAAAACTCCCATGTGCACCGCTGACACTCCCAGGCAACACCCCTGACACTGCCAGGCACACCTCCAGACACCCAGGCACTCCACCGACATCTCCCCTGGCACACCCCTGACACTCCCAGGCACACCTTGACACTCCCAGGCACACCTCTGACACTCCCAGACAGCCCTGACACTCCCAGGTACACCACTGACACTCTATGCAGTACACCCCTGACACCCTGGTGCAAGCCTCCGATACCCCAGGCACACCTCTGACACTTCCAGGCACACCCTGACACTGCCAGGCATTCCTCTGACACTCTCTGGTACATCTCTGACACCCCAGCCCAGACACTGAGGCACACCTCAGACACTCCCAGGCACACCTCTGACACTCCAGGCACACCAGACACTCCTAGGTACACCCTCTCACACTCCCCAGGCACACCCTCAAACACCCAGGTACCCTGTGAAACCCCACCTCTGACACCCCAGGCACACCCCAGACATCCCAAGCACACCCCAGACACCCCAGGCACACCCCAGCACCTGCCACCACCTGACACTCCCCAGGCACACCGCTGACACTGCCAGGCACACCTCTGACACCCATGCACACCTGACACTCGCACACCTCTGACACTCGTACCCACTGACACTCCCCTGCACACCCCCTGACACTCCCAGGCACACCTCCGACACTCCCAGGCACACCTCCCAGGCTCCTCCACTGACATTCTGTGGCCACCTGACATTCCCAGGCACACGCCCAACACTCCCAGACACACCTCCGACACTCCCCAGGCACACCTCTGACACCCCAGGCACACCTCTGACACTCCCAGGTACACCTCCTGATACTCCCCAGGCACACCTCTGACACTCCCAGGCACACCCTGACACTCCCCAGGCATTCCTCTGTCACCCCTGATACACCTCAAACACTCCCATGTGCACCGCTGACACCCCAGCCACACCTCAGACACTGCCAGGCACACCCCAGACACTGCCTGCACACCAGACACCCCAGTGCACCTCTGACACCGAAGCACACCTGACACTCCCCAGGCACACCTGACACCCCAGGCACACCTCAGACACTCCCAGGTTCATCGCTGACACTCCCAGGCACACCTCTGACACTCCCCAGGCACACCTCTGACACTCCCAGGCACACCTGACACCCCAGGCACACCTCCGACACCCAGGCACACCACCACACCCCAGGCACACCTCCGACACTCCCCAGGCACACCTCTGACACTCCCAGGCACACCACTGACACCCCAGGCACACCTCTGACACCCAGGCACACCCCTGACACCCCAGGCACCCACTGACATCCCCTGCACACCCCTGACACCCCAGGCACACCTCTGACACCCCAGGCACACCTCTGACACTCCCAGGCACACCCCAGACACTCCCAGGCACTCCACTGACACCCATGGCACACCCTGACACTCCAGGCACACCTCTGACACCCCCAGGCACACCTGTGACACTCACCAGGTCACCTCAGTAACTCCCCAGGTAAACCCAGACACTCTGGCACACCCCCAGGCACACCCCAGACACCAAGGCACCTCTGACACTCCCAGGCACTCCTCTGACACTCCAGGCACACCTCTGACACTCTGGGCACACCTCAGACACTCCGCACACCTCCGACACTCTGTGCACAGCCCTGACCCACCAGGCACACCTCAGCACAACTGGCACACCCCATCACACCCAGGCACCCACTGACACCCAGTGCCACCCCACACTCGCACACCGCTGACACCCCAGGCACACCCTGACACTCACCAGGCACACCTCAAGACACCCCAGGCACACCCCAGACACTCCCAGGCACACCCCAGACACCCCAGGAACACTTCTCACACTGCAAGTACACCTCCGATGACACTTCCCAGGTGCACCTCTGACACTCCCAGGCACACCTCTGACACTCCCCATTTACTCCACTGACATTCCTTAGGTACACCTATGACACCCTCAAGCACACGTCCAACACTATCAGATACACCTCTGACACTCCAGGCACACCCCTGACACTCCCTCAGCACTCCACTGACACCCTGGACACCCCTGACACTCCTGCACACCTCTGACACCTGCACACCTTGAAACCCCATACACCCCAGACACCCCAGCACACCCCAGACACCTCAGGCACACCCCAGACACACCCAGGCACACCTATCACACTCCGCAAGCACACCTGGACACCCCAGTTACACCTCTGACACCCCAGGCACACCCCAGACACTCCCAGGCACACCTCCCACGCCCCAGGCACACCTCTGAAATTCCCCAGGCACTTTGGTGACACCCCCTGGTACTCTGACACCCAGGCACACCTCAGACACCCAGGCACACCCCAGACACCCAGATACACCCTGACACTCCGGTGCACATCTCTGACACCCCACACCTCTGACACTCCAAGGCACACCTCTGACACCCAAGGCACACCTGACCTACAGGCACACCTCTGACCTAGGCATCCTCTGGACACTCCTGGCACATCTCTGACACTTGGACACCTGGTGACACTCTGCACACCGCTGACACTGCCAGGCACACCTCAGACACCGCCAGGCACACCTGGAGACACCCCAGGCACACCTCTGACACCCAAGTACACCTCTGACTCCTCCCAGGCACACTCCCGACACCCCAGGCACACCCGACACCCCAGGCACACCTCACACTCCAGGCACACCTCTGACACTCCCAGGCATTCCTCTGACACTCTCTGGCACATCTCTGACACTCCCAGGAACACCTCAGACACTCCCTGGAACACCTCTGACACTCCCAGGTACACCTCTTTCTCTCCCCTGGTTCTCCCCTGACACCCCAGGCACACCCCAGACACTGAGGCACACCTCAGACACCCCAGGCACACCTCTGACACGCCCAGGCACACCCCTGACACTCCCCAGGCACCCTGTGACACCCCGGCACCTCTGACACCCCCAGGCACACCCCAGACACCCCAGGCACACCCCAGACACTCCCAGGCACACCTCAGTCACTCCCCAGGCACATCTCTGACACTCCAGGCACACCGCTGACACTGGGCACACCCATGACTCCCAGGCACACCTCCGACACTCCAGGCACACCTGACACCCTCAGGCACACTTCTCACACCTGCACACCTCTGACACCTACGCATTCCCTCTGACACCTCTGGCACATCTCTGACACTCCCAGGAACACTCCCAGACACTCTGGCACACCTCTGACACCTTGCACACCTCCAGACACTCCCCTGGTACCTCTGACACCATAGGCACACCCTCAGACACCCCAGGCACACCAGACACCCCAGGCACACCAGTCACCCCAGCACATCCCTGACACCCCAGGCACACCGCTGACACTGCCAGGCACACCTCTGACACCCCACACACCTCCGACACCCCAGGCCCCTGACACTCTCCAGGCACTCCACTGACACTCCCCTGAATTCCCTGACACCCCAGGTGCACCTCTGACACTCCCAGGCACACCTCTGACACCCCAGGTACCCCACTGACATTCCCCAGGCACACCCCCAAACACCTCAGGCACACCTCTGACACCCCAGGCACACCTCGATACCCAGCACACCTCTGACACCCCAGGTATTCCCTCTGACACTCCCCTGGCACATCTCTGACACCCCAGGCACATCTCTGACACTCCCAGGCACACCTCTGACACTCCAGGCACACCTCAGACACTTAGGCACACCCCACACTCCAGGCACACATCTCACACTCCCAGGCACTTGCAGACACTCCCTGGTACTTCTCTGACACTCCTAGGCACACCCCTGACACTCCCCAGGCACACCTCTGACACTCCAAGGACATCTCAGACACTCCCCAGGCACACCCCAGACACCCCAGGCACACCTCAGACACTCCCAGGCACATCGCTGACACTGCCAGGCACACCTCTGACATTCCATGCACATCTCTGACACTCCCAGGCACACCTGACACCCCAGGCACCACTGACACTTCCTGGTACACTGCTGACACTGCCAGGCACACCTCTGACACCCAGTGCACACCTCTGACACTCCCCAGGTTCTCTCCACTGACATTCCCTGCACACCTGACACTCCGTGCGCACACGTCCAACACTCCCAGATACACTCTAACACTCCCCAGGCACATCTCTGACACTCCCAGGCACACCTCTGACACTCCCCAGGCACACCTCTGACACTCCAAGGGACACCCCAGACACTCCCAGGCACACCTCAGACACTCCCCAGGCACACCTCAGACACTCCCAGGCACACCTGACCCTCCCAGGCACACTGCTGACACTGCCAGGTACACCTCAACATTCCATGCATATTCCGACACTCCCAGGCACACCTTGACACCCCAGGCACCCACTGACACTCCCTGGTACACTGCTGACACTGCCAGGCACACCTCCGACACTCCCAGGTACACTGACACTCCCAGGTTCTCCACTGACATTCCCTGGTACACCTCTCGACACCCCAGGCACACGTCCAACACTCCCAGATACACCTCTAACACTCCCCAGGCACATCCTGACACCCTGCACACCTCTGACACTCCAGGCACACCTCTGACACTCCAAGGGACACCTCCGATACCCCAGGCACACCTCTGACACTCCCCAGGTACACCTCTGACACTCCCCAGGCACACCTCCGATACTCCACACACCTTGACACCTCCCAGATACACCTCTGACACTCCCCAGGCACACTCCTCTGACACCCCCAGGTACACCTCTGACACTTGCACCTCCGATACCCCAGGCACACCTCTGACACTAGGCACACCTCTGACACTCCTAGGCACCTCCGTCACTCCACTGATACACTCTAACACCCAGTGCACCTGCTGACACTCCCAGGCACACCGCTAACTGTGCCAGGCACACCTCAGACACCAGGCACACCTCAGACACCGCCAGGCACACCCCAGACACCCCCAGGCACACCCCAGACACTCCAGGCACCCTATGACACTCCCCAAGTGCACCTCTGACACCTCCCAGGCACACCTCTGACACTCCCAGGAACACCCCAGACACCCCAGGCACACCTCCTGACACCCGGTACACCTCTGACCTCCCAGGCACACTCAGACACCCCAGGCACACCCCAGACAGTCCTGAACACCTCACACTGCAAGCAGCACACCTCTGACACTCCCAGACACCTCAGGACACTGAGGCACACCCAGACACCCCAGGTCCACCCCCACACCCCCAGGTACACCTCACACCCCAGGCACTCCTGTGACACCCCTGGTACTTCTCTGACACCCCAGGCACACCCCACACTCCCAGGCACACCCCAGACACTCCCAGGCACACCCCAGACACTCCCAGGCACATCTCTGACACTCCCAGGCACACCGCTGACACTGCCAGGCACACCCCTGACACCCATGTGCACACATCCGACACTCCAGGCACACCTGTGACACCACCAGGTACACCCCAGACACCCCAGGAAAACCCAGACACCCCAGTACACCCAGACACTCCCAGGAACACTTCACACTCGCAAGTACACCTGACACTCGTACACTCTCTGACACCCCCAGGCACACCTCTGACACTCCCAGGCACACCTCGATACTCCCCAGGCACACTCTGACACCCCAGGCACACCCTGACACCCCAGGTACTACACTGAGATTCCCTGGTACACCTCTGACACTGCAGGCACACGTCCAACACCTCCCACATACACCTCTGACACTCCCAGGTATATCTCTGACACCCCAGGCACACCCCATGACACTCCCAGGCACACCTCGATACTCCCACATCCCTCAGACACCCCCAGATACATCTCTGACACCCCAGGCACACCTCTGACACCCCCAGGTCCACCTCCTGACGCTCCCAGGCACACCTCCGATACACCAGGCACACCTCTGACACCCCAGGCACACCTCTGATACTCCCAGGCACCTCCGTCACCCATGATACACTTAACACTCCCTGCGCACCGCTGACACTCCCAGGCACACCGCTAACTGCCAGGTACACCGACACTGCCAGGTACCACCCCAGACACTGCCAGGCACACCCCAGACACTCCCAGGCACACCAGACACTGCCAGGCACACCCCAGACACCCCAGGCACACCCTCAGACACTCCAAGGTGCACCTCTGACACCCCAGGCACACCCCTGACACTCCCCAGGCACACCTCAGACACTCCCCAGGCACACCTCCGACACCCCAGGCACATCTCTGACACTCCCAGGCACACCGGTGACACTCCCTGCACACCGCTGACACTGCCAGGCACACCAGACACTGCCAGGCACACCTGAGACACCAGGCACACCTCTGACAACCCCAGGCACACCTCTCCACCTCCCAGGCACACCTGACACTCCCCAGGCACACCTCCGACACTCCCAGGCACACCTCTCACACTCCCAGGCACACCTCTGACACTTAGGCATTCTTTGACACTCTCTGCACATCTCTGACACTCCCAGGAACACCTCAGACACTCCCTGGTACACCTCTGACACTCCCAGGCACTTCTTTCACCCCTGGTTCTCCCCCTGACACCCAGGCACACCCAGACACTGAGGCACACCCCTGTGACACTCTGGTGCACACCTCTGACACTCCCAGGCACCCTGTACACTCCCCTGGCACTCTCTGACACCTGGTGCACACCTCTGCAGAACTCAGCACACCCCAGACACTCCTTGGTGTCACCTCAGTCACTGGTGTAATATCCCTGACACCCCCAGGTCTGGCCTGACGCTCCCCAGGCACACCTCCGATACCCCAGGCACACCCTCTGACACTCCCCAGGCACACCTCTGACACCCCAGGCACTCCTCCGTCACCCATGATACACCCCAACACTCCCTGCACCACTCCCCAGGCACACACCGCTAACTGTGCCAGGCACACCAGACACTGCCAGGCACACCCCAGACACTGCCAGGCACACCCCAGACACCCCAGGCACACCCCAGACACTGCCAGGCACACCAGACACACTCTGAGGCACACCTCAGACACCCAAAGCACCTCTGACACCCCAGGCACACCTCTGACACCCCAGGCACACCTCAGACACCCTGTGCCACCTCCGACACTTGAGGTACATCTCTGACACTCCCAGGCACACCGTGTGACACTTCTGCACACCGCTGACACTGCCAGGTACACCTCAGACACTGCCAGGCACACCTGAGACACTCCCAGGCACACCTCTGACAATCCCAGCACATCTCTGACTCTCCAGGCACACTGACACTCCCCAGGCACACCTCCGACACCCCAGGCACACTTCTCACACCTAGGCACACCTTTGACACCCTAGGCATTCTTTGACACTCTGGCACATCTCTGACACTCCCAGGAACACAGACACCCTGGCACACCTCTGACACCCCAGGTGCACCTCTTTCCACTGGTTCTCCTGACACCCCCAGGCACACCCTGACACCTGCTGAGGTACACCTCAGACACTCCCCAGGCACACCTCATACCCCAGGCACACCTCTGACACTCCCAGGCACCCCAGACACTCCCCTGGTACTCTCTGACACCTGGCACACCCCCAGACACTCCCAGGCACACCCCCAAACACTCCAGGCACACCCCAGTCCACTCCAGGCACATCTCTGACACTCCAGGCACACCGCTGACACTGCCAGGCACACCTCTGGACACTCCATGCACACCTCCGACACTTGGTGCACACCTCTGACACCCATACTCCACTGACACTCCCTGGTTCACCCCCTGACACTCCCAGGCGCACTCTGACACCCCTGGTACACCTCTGACACTTGCCCTCCACTGACATTCCCTGGTACACCTCTGACATTCCCTAGGCACACGCCCAACACTCCCAGATACACCTCTGACACTCCCAGTACATCTCTGACACTCCCAGGCACACTCTCTGACACCCTGAGGCAGCACCTCTGATACTCCCAGGTACACCTCCGATACTCCCAGGCACACCTCTGACACCCCTGGGCACACCTCTGACACCCCAGGCACCTCTGACACCCCAGGCACCCACTGACATTCCCTGGTCCCCTACCCCAGGCACACCCCTGGACACCCCAGGTACACCCGATACTGCCACCTGACACTCCAGGCATTCCTGACACCCCCTGGCACATTCTGACACCTAGGTACCATCCTGACACCTAGGCACACCCCACCTAGGCACACCTCAGAGACCCTGGTACATCTCACACACCCCAGGCACATCTCACACTCCCAGGTACTTTGTGACACTCCCTGGTACTTCTCTGACACTCCCAGGCACACCTCTGACACTCCCCAGGCACACCTCTGACACTCCAAGGACACCTCAGACACTTGCAGTACACCTCAGACACTCCCAGGCACACCTCAGACTACTCCTGGCACATCGCTGACACTGCCAGGTACACCCTGACATTCCATGCACATCTCCGACACTCCCCAGGTACACCCTGACACTCCTGGTACCACTGACACTCCCTGGCACACCGCTGACACTGCCAGGCACACTGACACTCCCACACTCTGACACTCCCAGGTTCTCCACTGACATTCCCTGGCACACCTCTGACACATTGCACACATCCAACACTCCCAGATACACCCCTAACACTCGCACATCTCTGACACCAACAGGCACACCTCTGACACTCCCAGGCACACCTCTGACTCCAAGGGACGCCCCAGACACTCCCCAGGCACCCCAGACACCCCAGGCACACCCTCAGACACTCCTGCGCACCCTGACCCCTCCCAGGCACACGCTACACTGCCAGGCACACCCCAACATTCCATGTACATCTCCGACACCCCACACCTCTGACACCCCAGGAACCCACTGACACTCCCTGCACACCGCTGACACTGCCAGGCACACCTCCGACACTCCCAGGCACACCTCTGACACTCCAGGTTCTCCACATTCCCTGGTACACCTCTGACACCCCGGCACACACGTCCAACACCTGTGATACACCTCTAACACCCTAGGCACATCTCTGACACTCCCCAGGCACACCTCTGACACCCCAGGCACACCTCTGACACTCCAAGGGACACCTCTGATACTCCCAGGCACACCTCTGGACACTCCCCACCTGAAAATGTCTCCCACCTCGCACATACACCTCTGACACTCCAGATACATTCTGACACTCCCTGGCACACCTCTGGGACACCCCAGGCACACCTCTGACACTCCCAGGCACACTGATAGTCCCAGTACACCCCACACTCCTGCAGGTACACCTCTGACACCCTAGGTACTCCTCCGTCACTCCATGATACACCTCTAACACCCCAGGCACTGGCACTCCCCAGGTACACCGCCAACTGCCAGGTACACCTCAGACACCAGGCACACCCTAGACACTGCCAGGTACACCCCAGACACCAGGTACACCTCAGACACTCCAAGGCACCCATGACACTCCCCAAGTGCACCTCTGACACTCCTGCACACCTCTGACACTCCCAGGTACACCCCAGACACCCCAGGCACACCTCCGACACTCCCAGGCACACCTCTCACACTCTCAGGTACCCTGTGACACTCCCTGGTACTTCTGTCACTCCCAGGCACACCTCAGACACTCCAGGCACACCTCAGACACTCCCACACCCCTTGACACTCCAGGACACATCTCTGACACTCCCAGGTGCACCCTGACACTCCATGCACACATCCGACACCTCCAGGCACACCCTGACACTCACTGCACACCCCAGACACTCCCCAGGCAAACCCCAGACACTCCCCAGGCACACCCCAGACACTCCCAAAACACTTCTCACGCAAGCACACCTCGGACACCCCCAGGCACACCTCTGACACCCCAGGCACACCCCTGACACTCCCAGGCACACCTCCGATACTCCCCAGGCACACCCCTGACACCCATGCAGGCACACCCTGACACTCCCAGGTACCACACTGACATTCCTGGCACACCCCTCTGACACCGAGGCACACGTCCGCAACACTCCCACATACACCTCTGACACTCCCCAGGTATATCTCTGACACCCCAGGCACACCCATGACACTCCCAGGCACACCTGGATACTCCCACACACACCCTGACACTCCATACATCTCTGACACTCCCCAGGCACACCTCTGACACCCTCGGTCTACCTCTGACGTCCCTGGGCACACCTGATAATCCCCAGGCACACCTCTGACACTCCCAGGCACACCTCTGACACTCCCAGGCACTCCTCCGTCACCCATGACACACCTCTAACACTCCTGGCACCGCTGACACCCCAGGCACACCGGTAACTGTGCCAGGTACATCTGAGACAGCCAGGCACACTCCCAGATACTGCCAACCCTGACATTCCCAGGTACACCTCAGACCCAGACACTCCCAGGCACACCCTCAGACACTCCAAGGTGCACCCCTGACACTCCAGGCACACCTCTGACACCCCAGGCACACCTCAGACACTCCCAGGTACACCTCCTGACACTCCCAGGCACATCTTGACACTTCGGCACACCGGTGACACTCCCCTGCACACTGCCACACTGCCAGGTACACCTAGACACTGCCAGGCACACCTGAGACACTCCAGGCACACCCTGACACTGGCACACCTCTGACTCTCCAGGCACACCTCCACACCCCAGGCACACCTCGACACCCCTGTGCACCTCTCACACCCAGGCACACCTCTGACACCCAGGTATTCTTTGACACTCTCTGCACATCTCTGACACTCACAGGAACACTCAGACACTCCCTCATACACTCTGACACCCCAGGTGCACCTTCACCCCTGGCTCTCCCTGACACCCCAGGCACACCCCAGACACTGGAGGCACACCCCAGACATCCCAGGCACAACTCTGACACCCAGGCACACTCTGACACCCAGGCACTCCCTGTCACTCCCTGGCACTCTCTGACACTCCGCACACCTCAGACACTCCAGGCACACCCCTGTGACACTCGCCCACCTGCAGCCATCTCTGACACCCCAGGCACACCGCTGACACCCAGGCACACCTCTGACACCATGCACACCACACTCCCAGGCACACCTCTGACACTCCCAGGTACTCCACCTGACACCCCTGGCACACCCCTGGACACTCCCAGGCACCTCCGACACTCCCAGGCACACCTCTGACACTCCCCAGGTTCTCCACTGACATTCCCTGCACACCCCTGTGACATTCCCCAGGCACACGTCCAACACTCCCCAGATACACCCTGACACCCCAGGCACATCTCTGACACCCCAGGCACACCTCTGACACCCTCGAGGCACACCTCTGACAGGCACACCTGATAATTCCGCACACCTCTGACACTTGCACACCTGACATTCCCCAGGTACACCTCTGACACTCCCAGGCACACCTCTGACACTCCAAGGGCACACCCTGTGACACTGCCAGGCACACCTGGACACTGCCAGGCACACCCCAAACATTCCTAGGCACACTCCACACTCAAAGGTGCACCTCTGACACTGCAAGCACCTCTGACACTCCCAGGCACACCTCTGACACCTGGTGGCACACCTCTGACACTGCACACCTGACACTGCCAGGCACACCTGAGACACTCCAGGCACACCTCAGTCATTCCCAGGCACACTGACACTCTAGGCACACCTCCGACACCTGCACACCTCACACTTGCACACCGACACTGCACAACCTGACACCCGCAACCTCCGATACCCCAGGTACACCTCTGACACCCCAGGCACACCTCTGACACTCCTAGGCATTTCTCTGACACCTCTGGCACATCTCTGACTCTCCCAGGAACACCCCAGACACTCTGCACACCTCTGACACTCCCCAGGCACACCTTTTCATCCCAGGTACACCTGACACTTGGAAAACCCCACACCCATGCACACCTCTGACACTCCCAGGCACACCTCCGACACCCAGGCACACTCTGACACCCCAGGTACACCTCAGACACCGCTGACACCTCAGGCACACCTCCCACACTCCCACCTCTGACCTCCCAGGCACACCTGACACTTGCACACCTGACACTTGCACACTCCTCACACTCCCAGGTACACCTCTGACACTCCCAGGTACAACTCCGACACCCCAGGTACACCTCCGACACTCCTAGGTACACCTCTGACACTCCCCAGGCACACCTCTGACACTCCCAGGCACTTCTCTGACACTCTGGTGCATCTCTGACACTCCCCAGGAACACCTCAGACACTCCCTGGTACACCTCTGACACTCCCCAGGTAAACCCTTTCACTCCCTGGCTCCCTCCCTGACACTCCCAGGCACACCTCAGACACTGAGGCACACCTCAGACACTCCCAGGCACACCTCTGACACCCCAGGCACCTGACACCTGCCACACCCCAGGACCTCTCAAACTCCCAGGAACCCTGTGACACTCCTGGTACTTCTGACACCCAGGCACACCTCAGACACCCCAGGTACACCTTCAGACACTCCCAGGTACACCTCAGACACTCCCAGGCACACCTTGAGACTCCCAGGCACACCTCCGATACTCCAGGCACACTCTGACACTTGCAGGCATTCTTCTGACACTCCCTAGTACACTGACACCCCAGGCACACTGCAACCTCCCATGTACACCGCTGACACTGCAAACCTCCACACACCACCAGGCACACGTGAGACACTGCCAGGCACACCTCAGACACTCCCAGGCACCTCAGACACTCAAAGCTGCACCTCTGACATCTGCAAGTGCACCTCTGACACCCCAGGCACACCTCTGACACTCCCAGGCACACCAGACGCTCCCAGGCACACCGCTCACACTCCCCAGGCACACCTCTGACACTCCCAAGCATACCTCTGACTCTCAGGCACACCTGACACTCCCCAGGTACACCTCCGACACTCCCCAGGTACACTCCACACACCCCAGGCACACCTCGACACCCCAGGCACAACTGTACACTCCCAGGCAAACCCAGACACCACTAGGCACACCCTGACACCCCAGGCACACCCTCCCAGACACCCCAGGCACACCCCCTCACACCCCAGGCACACTTCTCCAAACCCCAGGCCCTGCACACCCCCAGTCTCCACACCCCAGGTAACACTGCACATCCCAGGCCATCTCAGACACTCTGCACACAGACACTCCTGCTAACATCTCTGACATCCCAGGCACACTGCTGACATCTTACACACTCCATGTACACCTCCGACACTCCCCAGGCATCACTGACACTCCGTGGCACACCCCTGACACTCCTAGGCACACCTCTCGACACCCCAGGTACACCTCTGACACTCCCAGGCTCTCCACTGAGTATTCCCCAGTACACCTCTGACATTCCCAGCACGCCCAACACCCCAGATACACCTGACACCCCAGGTACACCCTGAAGCACCCCAGGCACACCTCTGACACCCCAGGCACACCTCCGATACTCCCAGGCACACCTCCCTGACACTCCCCAGGCACACCTCAGACACCAGGTACACCAGACACCCCAGGCGATTCCTGACACCCGAAGTGCAACTCCCTGACACCTCAGACACTGAGGCACACCAGACACCCCAGTACACCTCTGACACCCAGGCAGACACACACACACCTCTCACCCCAGGCACACCTCTCAAACCCCAGGCACCCCAGACACTCTGGCACTTCACTGACACTCCCCAGTGCACAATCAGACACTGCAGGTGCCACGCCTGTGACACCTGCATACACCTGCACACCTCTGAGACTTAAGGCCTCCGATACCACAGGCACACCTCACACTCATAGGTATCTCTGAAGCTAACATGCACCGGAACGAAGTACACTGA